>NC_041397.2:318863676-319028676 GCF_900747795.2 Erpetoichthys calabaricus
TTCTTCTTTATAAAAATTTAAAAGCAGTACTTCGCGGGGATTTATATATATATATATATATATATATATATATAGAGAGAGAGAGAGAGAGAGAGAGAGAGAGAGAGAGAGAGAGAGAGAGAGAGAGAGAGAGAGTGAGAGAGAGAGATATAGATTTAGATATATATAGATATACATATATAGATATACATATATAGATATATATATATATATATATATATATATATATATATATATATATATATATATATATATGTAAGCTTATAAGTACTGCCTTACTTCTCTTTAAGAAAGGAAAATGTAATGATACTTGATTTAAACGATTCCATGTCTTGGTCGGTTTGCGTAGCTTATTGTCAATATCTTTACACCTGTTTTTAAGACTTATTGACTGAAACGGGCTTTCACGAAAAAAGTTAGGGCTTTGCTACAGGATACACCCTCCACAAGTTAAGCAAGTAAAAATAAAAGTGTATATTTCTGTTTTATTTAAACCTTTTAAGTTTGTATGCATAGCCCCATTTGGCTGTTTTAGTTTTTTTTTTCTTTCTTCAGTAATATTTAATCTCCTTAAAGAAAAAGAACATATGCATTTTACTTTTTTGTATCTCTTTAGTAATATTTTAGTGTAAAAGGATAACCAGTATTTAAACCTTTTATGTTACTTTATAAAGTTATTTTACACAATGTTGAAAAATTAATAAGAAAGCTACATAATTTGGCAGCTGCTGCTTTAATTTTCAATGAAATGAAAAAAGCTCTCCAAGAGAAAACCTCAATGAAGAAGAAACAGTTTGCAAATATATATATATATATGTATATATATATATTATATATATATATGTGTGTATATATATATATATATATATATTATATATATATATATATTATATATATATACTGTATATGTGTATATATATATATGTGTATATATATATATTATATATATGTGTGTATATATATATATATTATATATATATGTGTATATATATATATATTATATATATATATGTGTATATATATGTTATATATATATATGTGTATATATATATATTATATATATGTGTATATATATATATATTATATATATATGTGTATATATATATATATATATATTATATATATATATGTGTATATATATATTTATTATATATTATATATATGTGTATATATATATATATTAAATATATATATATTATATATAGATGTGTATATATATATATATATATATATATATATTATATATATATGTGTATATATATATATATTATATATATGTGTATATATATTATATTATATATATATATATATATATATATATATAAATAATGTGTGTGTGTGTGTGTGTAAATATATGTATATAAATATATATATAGTGCCTAAGAAAACTACACATGTGCAGTAAGGCATTTCAAGATGCCAACACTCTCATAATGAAACAAGGCTCGTATTCAGCCAGTTACGTGTGATTACCAGAAGCGAAGGAGGCCGATTACTTCATGAAACTCCCGTCAAGGTCACAACACAAATCTTCACGCGTATTTTATAAATCCTCCAGAACTTGGGCCCGATGCCACTGCTGCTGAAATCCCTGACCCCTGACAGCCTTAATTCTACAGTACATTTTCTAGAAGCAGTAATTACAGCTCGGAGTCTACTTTGGGTTAGTCAGTGGGCTTTGGACAGTTTCTCCCAATCTCCCTGGCAGAAGGCTTCTTAAGGTGGGATGGGAATTGCCATCTTTAGGTCTTTCCTCAGAAGTTCTATAAGAGCCCCTCCCTCTCCCCCCAATCAATCAACTTTCACTGCCTCGTGACAATCAATCGAGGTTTCACAGTAGCAGCACCAGTTTTTAGAGTACTGGGGAGAACTGGAACCTCTTTGAAAATCTTCAAGGGGGACCCTTCAACCAAAAACCCACTTCAATGGAGTGTTAATATATTCTGGAGTTCGTAATAAACGGAATTCTGCCAGTAATTTGCCTCCAGCACCAGGCCTCACTGTAGGGATGGTATTAGGCAGGTGTGAGCAGTGCCTGCTGTACGCCAGATACAGGCCCATTTCCACTGCAGAGGACTTCTGAATCTCTGCCAGACCAAGCTTTGGGTTCTTGGTCACCTTCCTGCCCAAGGCCCTTCTTGTCTGGTTACTCTGTTTGGCCAGGTGACCATCTATGAGAAGAGTCTTGGTGGTTCCAAACTTCTCCCGTTTCACAATTTGTGAGGCCACTGTGTTCCTGGGAAGACTCAAAGCTTTACAAATGGTTTTCTCCCCTTGCATTGATCTGTGCCTCACCACAATTGGATTATGGAGGTCCGCAGAAACTTCCCTGGACCTCATGACTTGGTTTTTCTCCTGACATGCAGTGTTAATGGTGGTCCTTATACACACAGATTCTAAATGATGTCCAGTCAATTCTGCTGGGCACAAGTGGACTCCAATCAAGTTCCAGAAACATCCCAAGGAGAATTAAGGCAAAAAGGAAGCACTCGAGCACAATCAGATGCTGTCTTTAATTAGTTGTGTTAGTGAAATAAAGGAGTGGATGGATGAGAACTACTCGTCTTTAAACTCTGATTAAACAGAGATGTTAATTATTGGAGGGAGTGACGGTGAACACAACAATATTCTGTCATCATTTACCTTGGCTAGAATCACCATTAATTTTACTGATCAGTCCACAATCTAAGAGTTATCTTTGACTCTAGCAGGTCATTTAAATTGCACATTACAAACTTGTCCAAATCAGGTTTCTTCCACCTTAAAATGTTGGGAAATTAAGGCGTTTTCTAAAGAAGCTGGATCCGGAGAAATGAATTCATGCATTTATTTCTAATAGGATTGACTACTGCAATGCGGTGTTCACTGATTGCTAAAACTGTTCTTTATACAGCCTCCATTAAATCCAAAATGTTGCTGCAAGAATTCCAAGAACAAGAAAATACGAACACATAACTCCAGTTCTCAAATCCTTACACTGACCCCAGTTAAGTTTAGGGCAGATTTCAAAATCCTCCTTTTAACATATAAAGCCTTAAATGGCCGAGGTCTGACTTACTTGTCTGAACTTATCATGACTTACAAACCTGAGCGCACATTAAGATCTCAAGATGCTGGTCTGCTTAAGATTCCAAGGATTAATAAAATAACAGTGGGAGGTCGAGCTTTTAGTTACAGGGCCCCTAAACTGTGGAGTGGTCAGCCTGCTACTATAAGAGATGCCCCTTCGGTCTCAGCTTTTAAATCCCGGCTGAAGACTCACAACTTCAGTTTAGCACACCCTGACTAGAGCTGCTGATTAACTGTACAGACTGCATCTCTGCTGTTAGTCATTAGCACTAAAACAGAAGTAACACGACAGTTATAATTTGTTACTAACCCTCACCTATTCTGGTTCTCTTCCTGGTTACTCTTAAAACTGCAAAAAATGACTTCTTAAGTAAAAATGTCTTATTTTGAGGGAATATATCTCATATTTTACTTCGAGAGATTAAATATCTCGTATAGTGATGTACTTGCTAGATTATTTTGCTCAAATCAAGATAACTGGTCTTAAGCTATCAGACTTAGATATAAAGTGTAATTCCAATAAGGATTTGAGAACTGGAGTTGTGTTCATATTTTTCTGTTCTTGTAATAATTCTTGCAACAACATTTTGGATTAACTGGAGGCTGTATAAAGAACAATTTGAACACCCAGTGAACACCGCATTGCAGTAGTCAATCCTACTAGAGATAAATGCATGAATTCATTTCTCAGGATCCCGCTTCTTTAGAAAACGCCTTAATTTCCCAACATTTTAAGATGGAAGAAACCTGATTTGGACAAGTTTGTAAATGACCTGCTAGAGTCAAAGATAAACCCGAGATTGTAGCCGAGTTAAATGATGACAGAATATTGTTGCGTTCATTTGAAAAAATGAAATTTGAAATGTATTTTGTGATTGAGTTATTATTTTAGATGATTTCACATATTTACATTTTATAATCAAACTTTTTCATAGCAAATAATTTGTAAATTTAGCACTTAAAGCCTAAAATGGAGTTGGAAATGACTGCCGGTAATTGTGCAGATGACGTCCGAATGAGTTAATGGACTTCTCTGTTGATTTCAAGCTGCATATGCTACAGAAAATCTTCTAGGGACTCTTAACATGAAGATCTGAACATTTCCTTTGAAGAAAAACCTCATGGCAAGCAGTACATCGAGAGGTCAGCGTTATTTATTTATTTTGTAGAATATCTTGTTGAAAACTTTGTAGTTATTATCACTTTTGCTGTGTTCTTTTTGTTGAGCTTAAAGACTCCTGGAGCAACTTTTATGTCCTGATGAGATATGAGATCAAGCAGGGGAGAAACAGAAATGAGAATAGAGAAAAGGAGGACATTTCTGACATGAAGGTGATGACAACACAAATATATATTTATAGATGTGGAGGTCTGAAGAGTAGAAGCTTGGGCTTGGTCCTTCTCAATTCAAATTTTCCAAGATTTGATAAAAGCACGTTGAAATGTCACACTTGGGCACAGGACAGCTCATTCATTCATCAAGGGCGTTGTCCCAACATGTCCACCCTTACCTTGTGAATCTTTGTCTGCACACGTATTTATGTACGTTTGTCATTTATACAAAGTCGGTATTCATTTGCACATAGTTTGATAAACTTCTTTATCGTGGCGCCAGAGAATGATAGCGTGTTACGTGTTAATTAGCACACACAAGTAAGAATTTCACAGTACTCTGTACATGTAGCACTTCTTTAGTTCAGTACAACACAGAGTGACTGCACTCCATACCAGTGAGAGCGTTTCTGTGTTTTATCAGGAAGTCTACTATCTTGTTTTTAGTTACCTAAAGATTGAACACTGACAATATAAGTGGTCTGTCTTTGATTACTCACTTTATTTATGTTAAATAAAAGTAAACCTTTCCATTTGTGTCAGGCCATTCTCATGTAAGTCCCCAATTCCTACCCAGTTTATTGATAACTGCTGACTATTTCATTCTCCTTTCCCTGTATTGTATTTATTTTAACAGGAGCTGGAGTTTCCTGTGCAGCAAGTTATGTCTTTGCAGCTGTTGACGGCCACCAAACACAGGCCAGGCACTACAAAACACCACAGGACCTTTACAAGAAGCCAAAGACAGATAGACGAGCAGTTACCCAGCATCTTGATCATGAATTTAATACACGGAGGTCATTTATAGATTCTGGTGCAATCAAGGACTTGGACAGACCTGTCAAGATACTGGAGGCTTTAAAGAACTGGATCATGTAAGTACAGAAAACACAGACATCGGACTGAAATACGGTATCTTAGTAAGCTGGAATAATCTAAATGTGTTCACAGGGGTTAAGATCAGATGGGCCAGTTTCTATGGAGAAGCAGAGTTTGATGGTGTGATGAAGAAGATCCTGAGATGTGGGACGAGGGTTACAACTGTCATTCATATTTGATTCAGACTCATTTTATAGGTTGCTGTGGTTGTGTTTTAGCACTTTACTCAGTCAGGCAGCAGGATAGGCCTAAATGAAGGACAGTGAAGCTGTTTAAAGCTCTGATACTTTTCAACTGATGCCCACAGGGTTGCACCTTTTTAGGCCTTTTATCAATAAAGACTTACTCTCTGTATATTATAGCAAGACAAACGTTCATGCAGAATATTACTGCTGCTCTCTATGTCCGTAACTACTGATTTGTGAATTCCAGGTTCTCTTTTCTTCATTGTAGTAGAACGTTTCTCTGTTATTCTGAAATAAATATTTGCCTTTAATTATGTTTTTAAAAAGCCATTTATTAGCATTGTAAATAGTTTTGTCAAGCAGAATAACAAACTGACTGCCATTATTCTTCATTAGCTATAAGTAATGAAGGAGCATTTTGAAGAATACTTCACACTTTAAATATCATCTATGTAAGGTTCATTTCAATTGTTCATTCATGTCGAGCAGCTCAGTAAGTAAAAAATAATACCAGACATCATATCACTTTTGGTATAAATCATTCTTAACTTAATGCTTACTGTGTGTTGTGATTCATTAAAAGGAGAATGTTTGAGATATATTAGAACACAAAATATTTAATAAGAATTATTTTTATTATTTTTTTAGTGATAAATGCCATTGCCACGTTTAGAGCTCTGCCGTCCACGTTTCCTTCACTTTCTCTACCCCTAAAAAAGTTGGGAAACAAAAGTGATGCGAGAGTTCATGTCCTTAAGGTAAAGCTATGCAATTGGACATTGTTTAAAGGAAAAATCAAGACAGTTTATGGAGTTGTATCCATGTGTGACTGGCAGCAATTGTTTTTAATGTTAGCTACAGGAATGACATTCTACATTTAACAGTTTGAAGAAAAGGGCTCCACAGAATATCACAGTCTTGACTTTGTAGTGATTCTTTGCTACTTCAATTACAAGCTGTGTATAACTGCTTCTGTTTAAATTAGCACATTAATTCAGTAGCATAAATAGGGAAATGTATAACAAATCTGTATAGGACTACAGAGGATAAAATAAGTTCAACCTGTCATCTTTGTTTGTCTTGAAGACCCCCAAGAATCCTGATGCTTTTCTACTGCAGAGGCCCCTCTTGAGCCCCGTGGACCAAGGTAACTGCATGCTGGCCCAGGAGAGCTGCCCTCCAGAAATATTGCAGGAAGGTATCCTGTACCTTACGGCAGACTACACTATTTATTATGCACAACATCTGACATGCCCTAAGTGCACTGCCACTGTCCTCTCTGGAGTTCAGACTGAAATATCACAGGACACAATTCAACTGCGTCATACAGAGAAGCCTTAGCTGAATGGAAACAGTTTATTGGTCAGTAATCCCCCCTTAAGCCTGACCAACATCGTTAGCTTGATACAGTTTGAAGCAAAATGATTGGTTAACTAATTCAGAGTGTGTAACTGTAAATTAGGTGAAGTGTCGTTCAGAAACCATTAACAGAAATTCTACATACATTCAAAACACAAACATGTGAGATATCACAGGTCTATGATGTGTAGAATTACCATAATATTTGAAAATCAATTAGAGAAGTTAACTTTTGTGCATTTTAACATGTTGGGTTGTATTTTCTTTGTCCTGTTTTTCTGGTAATGTCACCTCTGATGTGTAAGTTTATGTTATGTACTTCTGACTGTGAGTCCTGAACTACAATGTACAACAACGATGTGGACAGGACTTGTGTTACACACACGGTAACCTTCCTGTGTCAACTCGTGTTCATGTGCTTCTGTTCTTCTCTGTTTCTGTACTGGAAACACAGCGGCAGTGCTCTTGGATACTGATGTAATACTTAAATAAAGAGCAGTGCTAATGATTAGGACCTTATTGGAAGTTATTTTATGTATAGCAGGAAATCCGATCTTAATTAGGTGCCTTGAATGTAGCAATGAATTCTTAATTCAAATACATAATCCTAAAATATTTGGTCTCAATCTGAGATGAAGGCAATCCTAAACTGAGAGCACTGGGCTACGTTTACCTTATTCTTTGGTAGGTGGATTGCAAATGTAGTTGAGTACGTGTTGAAATTCACTAATTTCAGGATTTTTTAAAGTTCTTATTTCTAGAGGTTTTTACTTAATCAGACGCAGCCTTACCAAGTCAAACTTTCTTGCCCCATTTGCAGATCACTTTGCTTATTTCAACCATTTATTTCTTTAAGAAATCAGATTTTTTTCTTATTTTCTGAAGGGCATTTCTTGCAGTGTGGCACTTGGTGCCACTGCCCACCTGCCAAGTTGTTGAACAAATCCAAATCGTATTATGGGATATCATCTACTGTTGAATTCTGCTCTGTACTTGTAATATTTTTATTTTATTATCATATCGTACTGAGGATTGTGTTCTGTGTATTGACCCCGTTTTATTCTTCACACGCCCAAACTACCTGTAACGGAGTCTCTCCTTGAACTGACTGTGCCAAGGTTTCTTACATTTTTTCCCTACTACTTTTTTTGGGAGTTTTTCCTCATCTTCTTAGAGAGTCAAGGCCTTCGCTGTCAAATGGCAGGGCCTGTTAAAGCCCATTGAGGCACTCCTTGTGTGATTTTGGGCTCTACAACAAAGAAATGGTCGTGTATTGTATTGTAATCACAGCACTCAGCAACAGAGACACTGAGCTGTACAAATGGCACCGTCCTCTGGATGAGATCTTAAACGGTGGTCTTGACTCTCTGAGGTCATACAGCACCCCTGGGCATCTTTCGTAAAGAGTAGGGTGCATCCTGATGGCCTGGCTGAACTGACCACCAACGCTTGGTCATTTTGCCCCACAAATCATTCTCTTGTCTAACTGGCTAATATCTCTCACCTCCCCATCACCTAACAGCTAATGTGAGGAGAGCAAACCGGTGCAAAAATGGCTGCCATCGCAACGTCCAGGTGGACATTGACGGGGGGTGAAGTGGTTCCCCACTCCCTAAATAAAGCAGTTTGAGTAGTGAGAAAAGCACTCTATTAATTCTCAGGTCCTCTTAAATGTAAGTCAATTCTTTTATTGTCATGAGAATCAATAAAGCATAGCCAAAGTCACGTACGAGGATTCTGTGTCCAGTTTACAATGTAACACATAAGGCAGTTCCCTACCGTACTCTCACTTAGATAAGCACGAAACTGCACACACAACCACCGGAATATAATGAGTCACAGAGGGAGTGCTGGCATTACGCACACGGCTCGACCTTGACAGTGGCAGCTGTGCACTCATTTCAGTGCTAAAGATGGAGTCAGCTTAACTAATAAACGAGTCCTCCATTTTCTGTCAGAAACCGGTCCACGGAGGGGCACACAAAGCACACATCCACATTTACTCAAATCGAGACAAACTGTGAGTCTTCTAAACACACGTGCGGTAGAACGTCCAGTCCAACATTTAAACAGGAGGCAGTGGCGTAAGAACTGCACCTAAGAGTACACAATCCTCCCAAGGAGGTGACATTTGGTCAGAAGCACACATTACCACTGGTGTTTATGCCATGAAACTTTTGGTGAAGCCACAGTTGGAGTCGCAAGTTTCCATCCACTTAGGGTGAAGTCTTTCAGACTCGCTTTAAAAGCCCTTCACAGATTTTATACTAACAAATGTGGACACTTTTTGTGACTGAAGACAGAGAAGAAAATTAAAATTAGTCAAAACCTTTTATTAATACATACCAGGCAAGGGTAAAATGTCAGAGAAACACAGTCCTAGGACACCGCGCTTCATCTGCCTCGAGCGCAGATGTCCTTGTTCTTTTATACCTTTCTAATCTCCTGATCGTTGACCATGTAAGCAAAAAATAGCATCCTGACTCATTGTACTTTTCCAATTTTGTAAAGTCATTACCCTAAAGGTATATTTTCTTGTCACACACATCATCAAAAGAAACTTCTAGAAAGTATACATGCTTTTTGTCACGTACGCAAAACACAAACAAGTTTCATCATTTTGTCCTATTTTCTATACACACATGCATTTTGTTCAATTACATCTTTTTATGTTTTCACACTCCTCCCTTTTTGAACAAAAATGATGTGGGCCTATATAATTCTATTTTGAAATGGTTGATGAAGGGGAAGGGGGAGAGAAAATGGAAGAAGCTATACGAGACATGCGCTCATCATGTAGCACATATGCCCTTTCCATAGAGGCGGTAAAGTACTTAGATATTATATAGCGAACCAAAGGAATCATGTATGCCTTCAATAGCGTCTTTGGTGAAGTTAAGGAAACGTTGTTGGTTATAATAAAGGTAGTAATTTGGGGTATGATAGATTCAAAACCAGCTGCGACTTGATCCCTAGCTTTAAATCTGTCTGGGACACCCCTAGGGACTCCAATAGCATCTATGTATACTCCAGGGCCATGTAAGGAGATATCAGTAGGCGTATGGAAAAGGGAGCGGGTATGTCGGAAATAAAAAAGGAGGTGTGGAATAATATGGGGAGTGAGAGGGAGGTAAGGATAGAAGTCTAAAAGGCATAACTAATTGGATTGGAGCACAGGTACCAGACCAGTTAGAGGGAAGGGTGACAAATAATTTGGACCTACGACACATCCACCAAATATCTGATCTAGGAGTGGTTTGGGAGAGAAGAAAGGAAGACAGAACGGTGTTCAGAGAAAAGTTAACCTGAAAAGTTTGAGAACAGAAAGAAAATGGTAATTCTCCTACCCATGTCGTTCCATAAGATTAATTTCCTTCGTGAGTTTGAAACATAGGGGTATCCATGTGACGGGTGGGGAAAAAAGAATAGATAGATTAGAACACTTTGAACTAGAGAGGGGTTTCTTGGAAGTAGTGAATAAATACAGAAGGCAGGGCAACCCCACGGGGTCAGAAATGTTAGATAATGGGAAAGGGACTGTAGCTAAATGGGGACGGGCTGCAGCGCACGCATAACAATGACAACGATTAACTTGCTTAGCTGAATAGAGAACCCACTGCAACCATCTATTCTGATTCCCATAACCAGTTTCTACTGAAAAAGTGGATGAAAGGGTGGAAATATTCATAATCTTAACAGGAGAAAAATCTGAACCAAAAGTTGGGGAGATGGGTGTGTGTGCCAGAGAATGAGGGGTGTTAGTAACAGGATTGTCAATCTTAATTAGAAATCTCCCTAAAGGGTCTGTTCCAGATACATATACCCCTAATACATAAATACCTGAGTTACAATGGTTGTCAGCACATACAATGAGAGGCATGTCCTTTTATGATAGAAAACCGATTTTTCAAACCGTATTTTTGGGCCTCAAAAGGTTGATAACCCCAGTCCTCAGTTCCAGTGTTAGCAAAAACCCATTGCCAGTTGTCGCAGTCACTTCCCCTCATACACACGTATTTGTCAGATCCGGTCCACTGGGCTTGTCGACCAGTCCCACAGTTGATAATAGAGCAGAAATCAAACTGCACTGATGTGGTGATTCCCAACGGGAAAGTCAAGGTGACCAGGGCAGTAGACAAGGGAAAAGAAAAACATAGTAGCACAGCAATCAAGGGTGCCATCTCTTGCAATGTGAGGCGTGAATCCAGGCAGGCAGTCCCTCAACTTTCACGGCGTGTGGTGTGGATAGAAGAATTTGGAATGGTCCTCTCCACCTAGGCTGATGCCAGTGTTTCCTCCGAGTATCTCGAACCAGGATCCAGGTGCCCAAAGGAATTGGTAAATCCTTGGAAAGGGGGCTGGTCCTCCAGGCTTGATTAACCTGCTGGTGGATTTCCTTCAACGAGGTTCGCAAACCTGCAAGACTAGAGAGAAAATCATTGGGAGAAAAGGTTTGTTAGTGTGTTTATGAGTCCAGACTCCATCAGAGAGGGACCCTTCTTTGGACCATTTTCTCCTTTCGATATCCGTGGCTGCATTCTGTAAAGAAATAATTTGATTATCAGGGTCCTGGTCATTTCTCTGTTGGAATAAAGAAATTGGTGTGTTATTATATGCAGCCTCTTTAGCAAAGTGGTCAGCTAAATCATTCCCTTTGCTAGCAGGATCCTGTTTTCCTGTGTGAGCTTGACATTTAACAATCGCTAGCTCCGATGGTTTGGTTATAACTTCTAAAAGGGATTCGATCAATTTCTGATGTTGGATGGGTTTGCCAGTACTGGTCTTAAGTTGTGCTTAAAAGTTATCTATGCAACATACTTAAACGCGTCTTTTCCTTCATGCTTATTATTAACAAGGAAAACATACGTGCTTGAACCTTTATTCGTATCAAGTGTGCTGACCACTGCGTCACCATGCTCTTCCTTTACAGTACCTAAAATACATAACTTCCATTCATATCACAATTAGACACACACATTCATATCACAATTAGACACACACATTCATATCACAATTAGACACATTCCGCTTATCGCCAAAAAACTTGTCTCCCTTCTCATGTAATATTATTAAAAGAGCATTTTCCCTTCAAACTTGATCAGGGTTTAAAAGGAAAAATACTTTTGTATATTTACAAGCCTTAAACAAAAGTGGAGACATTCATTTGCGCTAAACCAATCACACAAATCGATAATTATCTTTTTCAGTTTTTTAGTTAGAGCTCTCCAGGACTGGTCTTAAATTCCCTTAGTTTCCATAGTGCTCCATGATCATGGCAGACTCCAAAAGCATACCTGGAATCTGTATAAATTGTTACGATCTTCCCTTCGGACAGCTGACATGCTTAAGTGAGTGCTACGAGTTCAGCTGTTTTGTGCACTTAGCTTTATGAAATTTGATTTGCTTCCAGCAGGCGGTCCCCTTGGACCACTGCGTAACTGGTTGAGGGCGCTCCATTTTTCAATTGTAGCATTTGACAAAGTACAGAGTACATTCTGATACTCATAGGGATCCCTTTTAATACACTCTATAACATACAAAATCACCCAAAGCATTTTCAACACACTTCACCCCAGTATTATTCTATATTTACACTATATTTGGAAACAATGCAGCAAAGGAAACAGAAACGAATGGACTCTGAAGAAAAGCAAGTTCAACTCTTCAGGACAAACAAACATAAAACAGCCTCTCATGATGTTAGCTGGTGTTAACACAATCCTGCTCAGCTAAACGGCGCCGGTTTCCAGATCAAGGAGACTTCGTTGGCGAACTGAGTCAGCGACAACAAGGAAAAAAAACTTCCGTGGCGATCCAATTACGACAACAAGGACAAATCCAACTATCGAGAAACCACACGGTACGATACCACAGCAAGACCGCATTCCCAGAAAAAGGCTACAGTCACAGAGAATATTAACTCACAAGAAAAAAGAAAAGGACAGAAGAAATTTCATGAGAACTACATCCGTGCTTGCTAATACAGCTTCTGTTGTTGCAGCCACAGCACGAAGACACGGAGGAAGTGCTGCGGCCACTGGATCCAGTTTTGTTTTAGAAAAAATAAGTCACCGGTCTTTGTTTATCTCCATGTTGTTGCGTCAGTACTGCATTCATAAATCCCTGCTTTTCGTCCACGAAACAAAGTGAATGGACGAGAAATGATCAGGCAAACCTAGCGCGGGCGCAGATAGAAGAGTAAATTTTGAGGTTACAGAGCCTTCTCAGCCAATTGTTGCAACGGCTGTGCTCTTTCAGTAAAATTTAGAACCCACTGTCTGCAGTGGCTGTAATGCGATTTTACAGTTGTTTTGATTAGCTGCAGCTTAATTTTTAGAAACTTTATGGCCATTGTCCCCCAAAAACATTCTGGGTATCTATTGTCCCCCAAAAACAGCAACAATTTCTGGGTATCTATTGAACAATTTTCTTTCGTAGCGCTACTGTATCCCGTCCGGCCAAAAGCCTTCTATCTACATACTGTATCCCGTCCGGCCAAAAGCCTTCTAAATTTTTGGGCAAGAGCTTAACCATAAACACAAAGGGCTTCTCTGTATCCCTGAGGCATGACGGTCCATGTCCATCGGCGGTACCGCGTTTGACGAGATCGGGATGTACGGCGGAGATGCCAGCCTCTGCTTCGGGAGACAAAGGATATTGGGTACGGTGCGGGCGGAAGGAGGATTTCGGGTGGATCACCAGAGGCTCACAATGGGCTATCCTTTGAAACACTACTTTAGTTATTAAATGGTCAGGAGTATCAAAAATACCTGGAGTAACTTGTAACCAGTCTGTTCTTTCAAGGCATTTTTCCACCCATGGTCCTATTTTCTCCCATTTAACAGTGTGTGATTTAGCTAAGGAAATATGAGGCACTATGCCGCCAAGATAATATATGTGCTGTGAGCATGTAAGATGAACAGAAGCAGCAGCCTTTGTGGATGAAATAAAAACACAGTAGATATGAAGGGTTTCGGGGCAAGTACCAGAAGTAAGGAAAGATTCTAGCCAGGTGGTGTCTACTTCTATAGGGAAGTATTGGGCAGTACAGTGTAAAATGTCAGGGGCCTGTAAATTGGGAAAAAACAAGGTGAAAAAGAGTGTAGGGCTTTGAGGAGAATGGTGTGTGGGGAAATATCTACAACAACTTGGGGGTTGAACAGAAAAAACAAAGCTGATTCAAACTTGAAAAAGGTGAGGTTGTCCAGAAGCAGTAAGCACAGTAACAGTTTCGTTCGAAGCAGGGACCTTTGCCAGCAAGCGAGTGGCACCAGTATCGATTAAGAAAACAGTCTCAGTGCCATCAACGAACAATGTCAGTAAAGGATCAGTCTCTGAATTATGGGTGAGCAAAGGTAGTTGAAAAGAGTGGCTGGAGGTCCCAGTGTTTTCCTATGGCCAGTATTGTTAGTCAGGGGTGTCAGAGGAAACAGGTGGAATAAGGGGAGGTGGGGGCTGTTGCTGTCTGTGAGGGCACTCCCGACGAAAATGTCCAGTTTCACCACAAGCGTAGCAAGAGAAGGAATTAGCATTGGAATTAAAGGGAGAGGGAATAAAAGGATTCTTAGTGTGGTCAACAGGAGGAGCTCTAAAACCACCTCGTCCTCTTCCTCGTCCTCGTCCCCTTCCTCTAAAGCCATATCCTCGACCTTGGTCAGGAGCATTCCTGGTATAATAGTTCATCTGTGCTACCAATAATTTGGCATGAGAGTCCGATTCGGCCTGTTCAGCATGTCGTTTGACTTCATCAAACGCGGCACTTTCCCACTCAATACAGGAAGTGCGGACTTTGTTTTGTATATCAAAGCGCAAACCGGAAACAAAAGGTGGAACTGCAGCTCGGGTGCGGTCATCAGCATTTCCCAAGCCCGAGTGATTAGCCATAAGGTCTTGAATCCTATGTGCCCATTCATCAACTGTTTCGTCTCTCTTTTGTTTTGCAGCAGAAATAAGGGACCAGTCCGTTCCTTTTTTATATTTTTCTGCAATATTTTGTCTCAACGCCTCCCATTGTGGGTTAAATTCGCCTTCTCCACCTATCCCCTGTCCTCGAGTTAAAGCTGGGTTCCATACCCATGGAATGTCATTGCGGACACCCCTGCTAACAGTGGCCCATGTGGTCCCAAACTTTCGACGAAGTACCTGGGTCCATTCAGCAGCATTAGGCTTATACATGCTATCTAACTGATCAAGTTGTTCAACAAATTTTAGTCCTCCTACTTCCTTTGGATCTGGAAGTGCATTCACGACATCTTTTAGTTCTTGGATGTCCCAATTCCGATGTATCATAACTGTTGTGGGATTTTGGGGTCCAGCTGGATGGGCAGGGTTATAATGGGGATTGGGAACTTCTATTAAAGGGCAAGTAAGTGAAGGATTAGAGGAGAAAAAAGTTGGAGCTGGTTTGTGAGTGGAGGTTTGACTTCGAGTGCATTTGGAGACGGGGGTTTGTCTAGTACAGGGTGAGTCATCACGATGGGTAGAGGGGTCATAGTGATCTGTGCCTGGGGAATCATCAGGGGAAACTTCTGCTAGTTGTAGTGCAGGGGGGGGGCAATCGGAATGGGGAATAGAGGAGGGGATAATAGAGGTGTCTGAGGTCGGTTCTGAGGAGGGGAAAAAAAAAAAAAAAAAATAATAGGATAAATCTAAACCTGTTTTCTTTTCTATAAATTTTCTAGGAGACCCATTTTTACGGGGCGTCTGTTGATCCTCCGAAAATAATCCTTCCAGCATTAATGATTTTGATCCCCCTGTGCGGCGATTTAACAGGCTTACTGTTATAAATTCCCATTATGTCCCCTTGCTCTCCTGGGTTCTGTATTTAATTTTCCAACTATATACTGATTCGCCTAATCCCTTGTACGTATGAATCAGCAAGGCATTAAGTGTGCCACTCACTAAACCTAAACTGTTCCCTTCTTAGTTTCAAGGGGAGACACCTAACTATCGGTCCTGTCCCAGTTCCCAGGAGAACACGGTATTGTTGCTATTAGTATGTAGATTTATTTATTCTGTCCTAACAGCAATCCTGTAATCTGTGCTCTTTTCGGTTTATATTTCCATACCACCCCGTTACTCGTCCCGTTAGCCTGTCCGCTCACATCCCCGGATTCCAGCTCAGGTGACTTCGTGTCCGATTCGGTTCAGCAGAATACTACATCAATACGTCCAGCCGAGTCTAGGATATGGGTGAGGCCAGTATCCTTTCGTCAGACCTTTCGTATGCGTCAAACTGCTTGGGTCAAGTCTCCATCACCTTAAGCAACCCGTTGAGATATGAGTATGACTAGACGGTCAACAGGAAACTCGCCCTCCCGTTATTTGGAAAATAAAAAATATTCGGAAATCCCCCGGTGCTTACCCCAGCCTGGAAGTGTGCAAGCTCTGTCTGGAAATCCGTTCAGTCACCGTGGATGTAGCAAAGAGGAGACCAGGGGCTCCTCACGCAAAAACTGTTTCAGGACAGGGCAGTCCTAACTTTTGCCGGAGCTGCATGCTCTGCTGCCGGACATCTCAAGTTAACGGCAGTCCGCTGTTAAGACGGATCACTGAAACGGTCTCGCTGGAGGAGTCGACCAGCCGTCTCTTGCCCCACGTCCGGGCGCCAAAAACTGTGGACACTTTTTGTGACTGAAGACAGAGAAGAAAATTAAAATTAGTCAAAACCTTTTATTAATACATACCAGGCAAGGGTAAAATGTCAGAGAAACACAGTCCTAGGACACCGCGCTTCATCTGCCTCGAGCGCAGATGTCCTTGTTCTTTTATACCTTTCTAATCTCCTGATCATTGACCATGTAAGCAAAAAATAGCATCCTGACTCATTGTACTTTTCCAATTTTGTAAAGTCATTACCCTAAAGGTATATTTTCTTGTCACACACATCATCAAAAGAAACTTCTAGAAAGTATACATGCTTTTTGTCACGTACGCAAAACACAAACAAGTTTCATCATTTTGTCCTATTTTCTATACACACATGCATTTTGTTCAATTACATCTTTTTATGTTTTCACACAAACTATAAATTTGGCACATCATTTAAGATGTCTACTATGTGCAGGGCAAAAGCCATTCTTTCTACAATGTTCACAGACCTCAGAAAATTTCCCTTTTTATTGACCATATCACAGTTCCTGTGGGTCACAAGTTTCCATGCACTTTGTTAACTGTGCATTTAAACAGCTTGGACAATTCCAGAAAGTGATGTCAAGCCATTAGGCAATTCGACAATTAGCTTCTGATGTCCGATTAGCCAAACTGGAGTCGATATTTAAATGGATGTTAAGGGTGACCATCAAACTCTGTGCCTCTTTAATTGACATAATGGGAAAATCCCAAGAAATCAGCTGAGACCTTAGAAAAAAAAAACAAACAAACTGTGGACTTCCACGAATCTGGTCCATCCTTGGGAGGAATTTCCAAACACCACAACGTTCTACATTCATCTGCACAAACAATAGAGCGCAAGTATAAATACCATGGGACCACCCAGCTGTCATATCACTCAGGAATGAGGCGCTTTCTGTCTCCAAGAGAAGAACCGACTTCAGTACAAGAAGTGCAAATCAATCCCAGAACAACAGCAAAGGACCTTGTGAAGACGTTGGAGGAAACAGACAGACAAGTATAACGAGTCCGACATCGACATCACCTGAAAGGCTGCTCAGCGAGGAAGAAGCAACTGCTCCAAAGCCTCCATACAAAAGCCAGCCAGACTGAAGTTTGCAATGGCACATGGGGACAAAGGTTTTACCTTCCGGAGAAATGTCCTCTGGTCTGAGGAATCCTAGATCAAACTGTTTGGCCATAATGGCCATCGTTATGTTTGGAGGAAAATGGGTGAGGTTTGCAGGCCTGAGAACACAATCCTAACCATCAAACATTGAGGTGGAAACATCAAATAAAGGGGTCTGCAGGAGGGATTGGCGCACTTCACAAAATAGATGGCATCATGAGGAAGAAAAATGATGGAGAGACACTGCAGCAACATCTCAAGAGACAGGCGAGGAAGGTGAAGCTCAGTTGCAAATGGGTCTTCAAAATGGACAAGCAGACCTCCAAAGTTTAGGCAAAGTGGCATAACGACAACATGGTCAAGGTAGTGGAGTGGCCACCACAAAGCCCTGACCTCAATCCGATTGAACATCTGAACGTGCGAGAAATGGAGGCCTACAAACCTGTCCCAGTTACACCAGTTCTATCTGGAGGAATGAGCAAAAAAACTCCTTATGGTAAGAAGCTTCTGGAAGGCGACCCAAACTGTTTGGCTGAAGTTAAACAATTTAAAAGGCAATGGTACCAAATATGAACAAACAGGATGTAAACTTGTGACCCACTGGAACTGTGACATCATCAATAAAAAGTGAAATACTCGAACGTCTGTGAACATTGTGGAAAAATGGCTTTTGCCCTGCAGAAAACCCCAAATTTAGAGTTTCTTAGTAAAACATCTGTGGAGGGCTTATAGAGTGAGTTTTAAAGAAACTTCTGACTTCAACTCTAAGTGCTTGCAGACCTCAAAAAGAGCAGAACAAATCAGGCTTGAAAGGAATCATACAGAGTGTGTGTGTGTGTGTGTAAGAGAGAGTGAGCACGACATGTGATCAAGCACCTAAAACACAGTACTTCTGACTCTCATGAGATCCGCACCTCTACTTACATCTGTTGGACTAAGTACATGGCCGCCGGTGAGCCTCCTGGCTTGAAATACCTTCACAGAGTCGGGGACAGTGAGTGCAGATCGCGTCACTTCTTTCTCCAAGGGTGACAACCTGTAAACAGTGAGAAAAAAAAAAAACATTGGAGCTGCAGGGAAGAAGCTGAGGAAGATCAGAGCAACAGTAAAGAGATTGGTGGGAGGCCGAGGAAGGAGACAGAAGGGCACGAGAGAGAGAAAACGTGTTAGGCCTCCAGCAGAGCAGGTCAATCCATTAGCTGCCTAGGGCACCATCTTCTGAGGGGAAGTTAAGGGGCACACACTGTGGACACTGACAGGGACACCCCCAATGTCATAGAAGTATGATAATAACGTCTGTGGTATGTACATAAAGGGGTGTCGGTTGTGTTTCTGAAGGTACGCCCAGATGTTAAAGTCTGTTAAAAGTGAGTGTGCATGCTCTGTACATCAAGGGTGTGCACTCCTTAAAGCCTGAGGTATATGCAGAGGTTTGTACAATTAAAGCCCCCCCACTGGAGTTGTGTTCCTGTGCACATCTTCAAGTGCTCCTCTGTGTTTTTTGTGGCACGGTCACCAGATATGGTCTCAATAGGGCACTATATAGCCTGAGCATCACATCCTTTTGTTTATATGTAACCGTTTTTATTGCCCCTTTAATCGCTTTTGCACATTGCTTAGACTGTGGGAACGTTGTGTGGACAAAAGCTGCAAACTGCTCCCAGACACACTTACCGCCAGCTAAAAGTCTCAGTTTACCTGACTGGGCCTCACATTGAAATGCAGACTCTGCAGCCTTATCTGATGAGATGATCAATACCAGGGCAGGGACAACTAACCCCCTCCAAGGCACAAAATGGATTCAAGTTCTGAACAAAGGACCAGAAATCCAGGATGTGTAACACTGATGAACAGAACTTTGCACCCATGTGCTCCCAAGAAGCCAATGACACAACCTCTGTTCCTCCCTATAACCCTAACCCTAACCCCTGGTAACACCCTAACTAGAAGGACTTCTCTCACTACGCTACAGCTTGACCTGACCATAATTCGGCTGTCCATAAGTAGAACTGTTACTTGATAGGGTGTGGCCGCAACAGAGGTCCAAGCCATCTCTTTACTCTAAAGGGTGACCGTGGTGGACTGAAAAGGTGGAAAACATGTCTGTGTGGAAGTCTGGACAAGGTTGTCATCAGTCCAACCTTTCTGAGGGATAGAAAGGACAGGAGAGAGAGAGAGAGACCACACGTAGACCACACGTTCATCCTGATAACAACGGTCACTGACTGATCGACAGTTGACTTAGCAGGCGTAACTTTGCTAGCATCTGAGGACACTTTGTGTAAAACTCTTGAAGAGAAGTCTGCAGTACTGCCTGCAACCAGAGGGTGCAACCAAAGGAGAAGAAGGAAACCTCCTGAACAGGGAAAATAAAGTGCGCTGAGAAATCCTTCCATGTGTCTGAAGAAAGCCAAGTAGGAAAGGAACCAAGCATCGCTCAGGTCAGACTATAAGTAGACTTCAACAACTATTAACACATAGATAGGACAAAGACAGCTAACGCACTATGGTATTGGTATAAACTATAGATAATAATCTTGTGTAGGATACAGTCTGGCTATTTCAAGTTTCTCACCCTAAATCGAAGAGGAAAGGGCAGAGCAGAACCTCACATACTTCTAGAAAGAATTATTTATAATCAATTGGTCGATCACATTAATTCCAATAATTTATTTGAGATCTACTAATCTGGCTTTAGGCGTTTTCATGGTGTTGAGACGGCCCTCCTGAACGTATTCAATGACATCTCTCTTATTACTGACTCAGGTGATGCAGCAGTCCTTCTCCTCCTCGACCTGTCCACTGCCTTTGACACTATTGACCATGAGACATTTCTGTTGTGGCTTGAACATCTTGTGGGGCTTAAAGTGGCTGCTCTTAACTGGTTCAGGTCATATCTAACTGGTCGACACTTTTCAGTGACTTTAAATTCCTCTTTTTCATCTACTTCTCCTCTTAAATGTGTTCCTCAGGGATCTATTTTGGGTCCTATTTTATTCTCTATATACCTTCATCCTATTGGAGCTATTTTTAGGAAGTTTAACATTTCTTTTCCCTGCTATGCTGATGACACACAGGTTTATATTCCTGTCTGCAACTCTGCAATGAGTCAAGTGCACAACTGTCTTTCTGAACTAAGATCCTGGATGGCAAATAATTTTCTTGATCTAAATCAGAATAAAACGGAGGTGCTGATAGTGGGTCCATCAGCTAAAGCCCAAATTGGTCTTGGACTTCTCGGCTCTTTCTCTGTCTTTTGCAAACCTCGAGTCTGCAATCTTGGTGTTATCTTTGACAGTAACCTCTCTTTTCAGAAACAAGTAAATTCTGTAGTCGAGTTGCTTTTTCCAGCTTCGTCTATTAGGTAAGATCAAAGCCTTTTTTTTATCTTCTAGGGATCCTGAGAAAGCTACTCATGCTTTTATCTTTTCTCGCTTTGATTACTGCAACTCGCTGGATTCTGGGATTAGCAAATCCCTGATGCACAGGTTACAGTTGGGCCAGAATGCTGCCGCTCGCTATCTGGTTGGGGCAAGAAAGTCGGATTCTGTTTCTCCAATATTAGCCTCTTTACACTGGCCGCCTGTCAGTTATCAAATTGTTCTTAAAATCTTGTTGCTAGTTTTTAAATCTTTACATGGACTTGCTCCTGCCTATTTATCTGAATTGTGTGTTTTACACCAGCCATCCAGAGTGCTTAGATCTTCTGGTCAGTTGTCTCTTGTTGTCCCTCATACCAAGTGTACAACCAAGGGGGACAGACAGGGCTTTGGCAGCTGCTGCTCCTCGCCTGTGGAACTCTTTACCTCGTCACATAAAGGAGTCGTCTACAACTGAACTGTTAAAAACGAGATTAAAGACTCATTTCTATTCACTTGCATTCCGTGACCTTCAGTAATACCGACGGTTTCCTCATTGTGATTATACAACATCACTTCTATTTATTATTTATTTTATTTCTATTTATGTTATTTATTTGTTTTTTCTTTTATTCTATTATTCTAAAGCACTTTGGCCACAGCATTCCTATGTTGTTTTAAATGTGCTATATAAATAAAGTGACACTGACACACACACACACACACACACATTGAGAGAGACAGAGAACTCGGTGTGGTGGTGTGTGGTCCCTGAGCAGGGCAAAGGTGAGCTGCTGCAAGCAAATGAACGCCACATGAAGGCAACAGAAACTTCATAACCAGCCAGAGAACTAACTGCCCATCTGAACCTCACAAATGGACAAAATCAGGATTCATAAGTCATGTGCCTTGGCCAATAGGAGAGGACAGATCTATCTAAACCGAGAGATAGAATTGATAAGTTACGTGCCTTTTTCTACAGTAGGAAAAAAAGAGAAACTAAGCTTTCATTATTTTATATTTTGTGTTGTTTGTGTCATCCATCCATCCATCCATTATCCAACCCACTATATCCTAACACAGGGTCACGGGGGTCTGCTGGAGCCAATCCCAGCCAACACAGGGCGCAAGGCAGGAAACAAACCCCGGACAGGGCGCCAGCCCTCGCAGACACGGGGAGAACATGCAAACTCCACGCAGGGAGGACCTGGGAAGCGCAGCCAGCTGGGTCTCCCAACTGCGAAGCAGCAGCGCTACCCACTGTGTCTCTGTGCCGCCCTGTTTGTGTCATATATATATTTATTATCTTTATTTTATAAAACTAAACTGCATTAGTAGTATAAGCCAGGGACTGTCAAAATGTCAATCAAATTTGACTGACAGCCTTAAACCCCACCCCTTTTCTCTGATGGGTAGATTTGAATGTTGTCCCCGCCCCTCCACCTGATTGGTGGCTGGGAAGGATGCGTCCCACCCCCACCCCCCCCATCCAACCCCCCTCCTTCATCCCCGGCCCCCCTTCACCTGCATGTTTCTCCTTTCTGTCAAGAGCCGTTTGATTGATGTCGGTCCCGCCCCCACCCCAGAACCCACTCCCAGCCCCCCTTCACCTGCCTGTTTCTCATTTCTGTCAAGAGCAGACTTAATGGATGTTTGTCCCACCTCCTTCACCCCCAACCCCCTCTCCCGAAGACAAGTCCAGGCATGTTACTGAAG
This sequence comes from Erpetoichthys calabaricus, assembly GCF_900747795.2. Classification (NCBI taxonomy): domain Eukaryota; kingdom Metazoa; phylum Chordata; class Cladistia; order Polypteriformes; family Polypteridae; genus Erpetoichthys; species Erpetoichthys calabaricus. The sequence goes on from NC_041397.2 coordinate 318,886,317, forward strand.
GACCCTGCCGTCCACACCTATTGGTGGCCCCTTCCACTTCCTTACCCACTTCTACCAGGACAGGCCCAGAACATGTTCCAGCTGGAGCGATCTACCTTATAGCCATTCTTGCCTCTACTGTTTTGGGTAAGAACCCCTGTATCTATCTATTATTTAAAATATCTAAACTTTGCTTTATCACTTGTAAACTGTATTTATTATTTCATCTAAGTCAAGCACAGAAAGACCCCAGACAGTCTCTGCGCTGACAAGATATCCTGCTGTTAGCAGCCCCATAGTTGACACATAAGAGCTGAGCAGACAGCCTCTGAGTGCTTATGTGAGATGCCCAGGGCTGAGCGTGTCGTTCGAAATACAAGCTGGCAGGCTCTCTGTCTACACAGACACTCTCGGAGCTGACAGAGCTAGATCCAGCCAGTGCCCGCCACGGGCCAGGAAACTGACAGTCCCCTACCCCCCTGCTGTGCTCTGCGCACGCACGCTTATCAGCAGACAGATGTCTGTCAGTTCACCCACTAAGTTCGCTTGTGAGCAGCTCCTCAGTCTGGGAGAACAAGTTATGTGTGTAACTTTTAAAGTTAAGGGATTTAAAAAATCACACCCACACAGTTAAATAATAGGCAACAGGGACCTTTTAAATCACGTTTGAGACGTCTAAAAATCTAGCCTCGGATATACATTTTGTGTATGCGCGTGTATTCATATTTATCCTCTCAAACCTATTAAACTAGTAATGAAAGGAATGGCTGCGCTTATGATGATTTTTATTTTTTTTGCTTAACTCATTTCTATAACATAGGATCCTTTTGACAAAGGAAAACTCTGTAAATACACTTGTGCATTTAAACGGAGATTTATAAGAAAGCAGGTTTCTACCTTAGCCTGGTTACACACCTTAGCTCAGTTTTGTACGTGCATTTAAAAGCACTCACTGTTACACTAGCACAAAATTTTGATATTTTCTGTCTACTCAAAAACTAAAATTACTTCTATTAACACAGGTGATAATTAGAAAACATTTACTATTTTTAATTAAAAAGTTAAAAACAGAAAAGCCCAATTATGATTTTTGTTTTGATCTTTTTTTGCAAGCCCAAGTAATTCAGATACTGCTCACAACACAAATGTACGGTTATTTTTTCTCAAATGGCCAAATCTTTGTCATGCTAATCATGAAAAAAAAAAAAATAAAAATCTGATTTTATTCTCATTACAGTTTATTTGTATATTTTATTATACCTACTTAACTTTTATCGATATTTATCTTATCTCTATATTTATTTTTCTAGTATCAGAATGTAGTTTAAGTTAATTTGTTTTGGGTTCAATAGATGTATTTTTCATATTTTCGATTCTTGTTTTCTATTTCTTCACATCTTCGCGCCCCACAGTTTGAGAACCACTGTTGTAGGGGGGTTATTTGTAAAACACTCTGTGGCACTTCAAGTTAAATTAGATTCCTTCAGTTATTCAGCTGTCCATCGGTGTTCCATTTTTATTATAAATTGTATTTAGTCTCTCTTTATTTACTAAACATTTTATACGATGATTAGAAAACAGTTATCTTGTTCAGGCTTTAATTTAAATCAGCATTTTCATCAACAGGTTATAACCACTTTGGTACTCAGGGTGCTTTGTATAATACAAAGTTTTAGAAATTCTGTTAATGCTTGGTAATAGCCTTAATAAAGTGAATTACAATAATCGAGATGCGATATACAGTAATAAAAGCATGGTATACCTTCTTCAGATCAGAGTGCCACAGAAACGCTTTGACTCTAGCAAGCAGTCTAAGCTGAAAAAAGCAGCTCTTGACAACGGATGAAATCTGTTTATTACAATAAAGATCGGAATCAAGGATAACCCCAAGATTTTTGACGTGGGGTTTGCAAAACCCAGCTATTGAGCCGAGCTAATCCCTGACATCCCCATCAGAAGCCATTGGTCCAAATACAATAACCTCAGTATTACTCTGATTGAGATTCAAAAAATGTATGGCCATCCAATGTTTGACCTCATCATAACATTCGTGTAGTGACTTTAAGGACTCCTTAGTCACAGGTAAATAAATCTGGGTATCGTCAGCGTAGAAATGAAATGAAATACCATATTTGAGAAATATGGACCCAAGGGGTCAATACAAAGAAAATAACAAAGGACCCAGAATAGAGCCCTGTGGAACACCATATTTCAAATGAGCAGTAGAGGAAAGTACAGACTTCTTACCAACACAAAAGGTCCTATTAGTGAAATAAGATTTAAACCAATCTAGTGCACCCCTCGGATTCCTAACCACTTATCAAGCCTTGACAACAATATGTTGTGATCGGGGCCTGCTGCTTTCCCAATCTGAAGTGACTTTATAGCATCTAATAATTCTGATAGTGCCAACGGTTTATCCAATTCCTCTGCACTAAGAGTATCTACTGTATGCATGTTTTTAATATCTGGAAAACATATGGGATTAAATTGCTTAGAGATCTTTATATAGACATCATTGTATCCTATGAACAAATACACTCCAAATTTAACTTTCCAGCGACACATTTCTTTCACTATCTTCAAATTAGGAACTTTGTTAAACAGAACCTGACTGATTTTCCTCATCTTGCACCATTCTCTATGCCGGAAAAAATATTGCTCAATTTCAAGGATTTAGACACCATTTCTGCAATATATAAAATTACCTTGCAGTCCCTCCCTTTTAAAGATCCAAGAGGACAATGGGAAAAAGATCTCTTAATCGATATATCAGAAAAGGAGTGGAAAATAGCAGTGCAGAGACTTCACTCGAGCTCCATATGCGCAAAGCATACAATTATTCAACTCAAAGTTATATATCGAGCACATCTGTCTCGCCTAAAACTGTCCAAAATGTTTCCAGGGCAAGATCCAACCTGCAAACGCTGCAATTAAGTCCCAGCCTCACTGGGTCACATGTTATGGGCCTGCACCAAATTAACATCATTTTGGACCAAAACTTTTAAGTGCCTTTCTGACAGCCTTGGGGTCACAATCCCTCCTAACCCATTAACAGCTGTGTTTGGTGTTCTTCCAGATGGGTTTAAAGTGGAGAAGGACAAACAAACTGTCATTGCTTTTACTACACTACTGGCACGCAGACTTATCTTGCTCAACTGGAAGTATCCTAACTCTCCTCTTTTAAGTCAGTGGGAAACCGATATTTTATACTATTTGAAATTAGAAAAAATCAAATATTCAGTTAGAGGATCTGTACAGAATGTTTTCAAAACCTAGCAGGATCTAATCAATAATAATTTAGAATAAGCTCTTAAAGCACCGAGAAAGTAATTCTCTCCGCATTTCTTTTTCTTCTCCATTCACCTCTATTGTCCTATTAAACTCATCAATTTAGGTATGTCTACAAGCCTTAAGTTTTATTCTGCTTCCCATGCTCGCTTTCTCAGGGATGGGGGTCGACTTGTTTTCAATCCTATCTTTTGTAAAAATTGATCTATTTGTATGGAATGATTACAATAAAATTAATTTAAAAAAAAACAATCCTACATGTCTGATGTGCAGTTGACATGTTAATAATATGCACGTGTGATAATTCATCGCCGCACATTCACCTCCACCAAGCGGCTGATTGGCCAAGTTTCCTGTCAGCTGGACTCTTCCCAAAGCTCATTGCTCAGTTTGGCTCAGACGCTCTAAGGAAATACTCGCTCAACGTCCTCGGAGCGCACAACCAGCTGTGACTTCTATTGTATAGCCCATTTAGGCGAGTTCTTAAGGTCCCAAGCGCTACTCTCATGTTGTGGCAGCGCAGTGACAAGAATACGTAACTTCAAAGGGCTGCTTTTTCAACCCCTAAAATTTAACAGCAAAGGGCCTAAATATATCATACAACACAACTTTATTTTTTGTATAGCGCCTGTTCTTCACTGAGTGCTGGTGCAGAGCAGAGTGAGCAATTCTCACTTAAAATTCAAGTATGGATGATACTAAATACTAAATAACAGAAATGGAACAAATATAAATGCAGATTTGTTAAAACACACAAAGAACAAGGCGGAAGCTGATTAAACGTAAGAGCAAACCACAAATATCTGTGCATTAATTCAATTGATCAACTTTGGCCAGTTGACAACAGTGGAGATTCAAATATGTCAAAGAGAAAGTTAAAGTCACCATCTTGAAGGCCTCGGCCATACTGGCCGCCTACACACCGCTGGGTCCTCTATAGTGGAGTCTGAGCTGGCCGTCCATCTGATGACAGAATCTTTCCATCTGACGATTCTAAGGCTCCCTTAAATATCGGCTGCACACTTCAGCTCTTATCGTCTGTGCAGCGTGGAGTTATCCGTCTCTCGTTTCCATGCACAGACAGAGCGATTTGGAGGCCATGGTGACCGAATGGCTGTTAAGCTTCACTCTACAGCAGCAGACCACTGTGGTTTGGTGAACTGTTGTGGGCCTGATGCCCTTCTTGAAACAAAGGGGGACTGTACTTGTACGAGGAGTTCAGGACACACAGTTATCCGTCTCTCGTTTCCATGCACAGAGGGAGCGATTTGGAGGCCATGGTGACCGGTAGCTCAGAAAGAAATTATTGTTGATTTATTTGATTATATAAGCAGCATACATGTGTTTGAAAAGGGTTGTGAGTATGTGAGTGTGTGTGTGTGTGTGTGTGTGTGTATGTGTTCTACAGTAAAGAAAGAGTGCAGAAAAAGACTCTCAGTAAATTACACAAAGTCCACTAGATGTTAGTATTATTCGAAATTATTCGAAAATTAGTCTATTTACTAAATTTTCAGCAATATCAAATTAAAAGCAATAAAGGTTATCATTAAACAGTAACAAAAACTTAAAGTATTATATTAATGTAGTAAAATGAAATTCTTATTGAAATAAATAGTGTTGTATGGAAATATCACAGAGGTAAACATTCTTAATATGTCAACGCTGAACAGTACACTTTATACAACGTTACATCTCAACTGTAACAAACAGGTAATGCAAGTCAAATACAATGAACTTCCTTCAGGACATTAAACGCACACTTTCTTATTGGTTCAGGATAATACCGACACTTATCTATAACAGATTACTATTGCTGTATGTGGAAATAATTAGTACACGTGTATCTCTTTCTCTCAGTGAACATCCTATAATACTGCGTGCTCTCGTGCATGCTGGGATGTGCACTCTGATCGGCGCTGTCTCTCCAACACTTGGCGTCCTGTAGTTATCATCCCTAACCCTGATTTATCACAAGGTTGACAACTGCACTGCCCTTAACCTCTGAGCTAGAAAGATGGCTGGGCAAAATTACTTTTAAACAGGTTTTACTTTTTAATTTATACACAAAGGAAGAAGATGAAATTAACTTAAAAATGCATTCCTATCTAATATGTAGCCTCTATAATGCATTTAAAATGCTTTTAGCCTATCAAGTCTAGTAACAAATATGAGCCGCACCCCAAACTCAAGTAGCAGACTTTCGGCCTGCACAGACCCAACAAAATAAAGGGATGATTGTTTCCTTAACCATAGAGGAACCAAAAAACCTGTTTTTATTTCTGCTTACGTTTACGTTTCCTCGAGCTGACTTGAATGTATAAAGACAATCTATACCTGTGTTTTTTATTGTTCCAGTAAATCATTTGTTTTGGGCCTTTATGTTGAATTTCATCATTTTTCCCCATTTATTTCCACAACATTTTGCTTTTCCTCCAGGCACCACTATGTTAAGGTTTCCGTGTCACCCATTGTAATGGTAATCTTTCCCACGATGCACTGGGTATGTGAGATGGTGACACAATCGACATGGCTGCATAATGTAACCTTGTGTAGCCTCACATTGTTTGTGAACTACGTTATTTGGACATTTTTTAGGATTCAATTCAAGTTATTGTTGTTTAGCTCAGGCACAAGAGTGCTGTGACAAGTTCTCAGGTACAATGCAGGTAACAAATTACAAAATTCAGCATTAGTACACATAAAGACTAAGATTGGTTTAAATACGTAAGAAAGCAAAAAGAAAACTGACGAATATCAATGGAAACCAACAATATCTGTCTATTAATGAATTGTTGTTCTATCGTCAGCTGACAACACTCTTTCGCTCTAAGCTTAATGTCAGGTCACATGTGCTGACGTTTCCAGTGATTTTCAATCATAGCCTTCCTTTGCATAATCTTAGCGAGTCAGAGGACGTCAGCGGTGGGCTCACGTGACTCCAGTTGCCTAGCATGACATACTGAGTGACTCACTCCGACTCATCCATCAAACAGGTTTGATCTCGACTTTCATCGTAGCGGTGGACTCTGCGTAAATGAGAGCGGACGATCAATGAGCGCTCATCCACAGATCCAATGCATAGAATGTAGTGATAAGGAACACGGTGTTTTGGACCTCGCAAACAGAAGAGAAGCTTGTCTGTTGGATGTGTTGTGGTTTACCTTTCATAACAAAATTGAAAAAAAGAAATAAAAGGCCAAGGTGGGAGCTGAACTTGTCACAGCGGTCAACCCTTTGAACAGCACTGGCTCTGTCAGGCAACACAGAAAGGAACCTCAATGTGTGGTCTTCGCCCAGCAAAGAGGATCATCCAGCCCTCGAACGCTGAGTGAGGGAGAATTGTGGATATTTGGGAAAGGAGACTATCCTTTTGGGACATCGGTACTTGTGTTGGGTGGAATGCAAGCACAGTGATGAGAGTATAGTGTCAATGGGTTGAGGAAGGTCGGACCCACCAAAGTGAAGGGTCTGGAGTGCCCTGTCACACAAATTAATGGGAAGAGAGACGTGTGTGCACAATGGAGACCCTAGCCCAACAACTGGGGTCTGTCACACACCAATAGATGTCCACATGCACTGTTCAGTACTGTTTGGAGCAATGGGGCCTGTTGCTTCAGAAACTCTGACACGTGACTGTAGGTGTCTGCAACGGTGCCATGAATGCCACCAATGGCAAGAATTACTGGTGTCGCATCTTGTTTTGATACGAGTTCTGGTTCAACTTAGTGTACCATGATGTACAAATTCCCCTATGGAAGCACTGTGGAGGCTGGCTCAAAGAAGCATGCATTTTGCAGAGCTACATGGGCTCAACCCCAGGTGTTACAGTATAGTTTACCATTGTGCATGGCCAGAACATTGACCAGCCGCTGCTACATCACAGAGATGCTGGGAGGCTGAGGAGGTACTCTGTCTGGACAGTATGACCACATGTGGCAAGAAATAAACTTCAAGGGTCTCATGCATAATGCCGTGTGCAAAATTCACACTAAAATGTGACATACGGACAAAAGTGGAAACGTGTGTACGCACAAAAAAATTCAGATACATAAAACCATGCGTAAGTCAACTTCCTTGCACTTCCGCTACATAAATCTGGGACAGCGTGAAATGGTACGCTCATGCACGCGCCTGCCGCCACTCCCCAACTCCTCCCAGAATTACAATCCTTTGAATATGTAAATCAATATAACTAGTCCCTTAAGTTCACCATTCTGTGAAAAGGCAATGGCAAAAGCACGGGGAAGAAAAGAAGAATTTCAGCGAATGCCAAGTGGAGGCAAGGAAAAACGTACCATTTGTTGGCTTAAGCAAAAGGAAGTTGATCGAAAGTTCAAGTTCAGAAACTCGCACAGTGCCCAAAATATAAAAAGAAGCGGTCAGATATCAGAGTTGCCGTGAATAGGCGAATCGTCGCCCACCGTCTGAGTGTCATACAGAAGCGTATAAGGTACGGAGAAAAGAAAAAAATAGGGACACAGTGAAGAAAACAAAGGTCAAAATGTTTAATTTAATCACCAAATTTCCACTTTAATCTTGTACTTTATTTTGTCATTAAAGTAGAAGGTCTTAAATTTTATCTTAAAATCATTTAATTTGCTAGTTTCTCAAATCCCATCGTAACTACAGTAATGTAGCACATTAAGTGCTTCATTTTCTTTCTGCTTTTCTATGAGCCTTATATGTGTGAATCACTATGGGCTTTATAAACGGGCTTTCTCTTACACCGACAGGACACAGAATACATTACATTCATAATATTACAGCTCTCTGAACAATTTAAATACTAAGATTTATATTTGATATCATTTTCATGATGAAATGAATTAAAACATGTATTAAACATGGGGGCAAAGTGGAGCAGTGGTAGCAATGAGCTGGCGCCCCATCGAAAAATTATTCCTGCCTCCAGTAAGATGCTTGCTATGCTGTGTGCGACCCTCGATGAAATAATTTAATGCAGCAGTACTGTCTTTTTCAAATGTACTAACCCCAATTCCTGTCCTTCCGTTTTCCTTCTCCATGTAACCTATCGCCACACGAGCTCTGTAATAAATGTCAAGCCATCTGTAAGCTTAGAACAACGATTCTTCAAAAGTGTAAAGAACACTGAAATATCTTCGTAGTACATGTTTAATTAATCCATCCATCTATCATGCCAGTCCCGGCAAGTATACAGCGCGAGGCAGGAATAATCATCGCTCATCTCTACCGCTGCGCCACACATTAAGTTAAAATATATCTGTATAATGTAATATACATACTTTACTGCATTTCATTTTTAATATGATATCAAGAGCTCCAAGAAGATAGTGCTTGGGAATCTATATCGACTTAGAGGCGAGTCATCATCATCTGTAAATAAGTGCTTTCTTCTACTGAATTGAAATTAAATTCCTTTATTGTTACTGTATGGTAAATGAGACTCAATATGCAAATCCTCCATAAACTTATTTTCCTATAAAATGATAAACTAATAATAATAATGATGATGATAAAAAACAATGAAAATAATACAATATGAAAGAATAAGTACAATATACTGTACATGTACATATATTGTAGTGCAGATAGTGAAATGGTTCCTAAAGTGGCTCAAGTTGTGCAATATTACAATTGTAGTGCAAGTTTACAGTGAGGCGATAGTAATTAAAAGTACAAACTGTTCTACTAGGAGCGCTTGATGGACTGATTGAGTGCGTTTAAAACTCTTGGGATGAAACTGTTTCTGAACCACCAGGCCCCTACAGGAAAGGCTCAGAATCGTTTGCCAAATGGGTGACGTTCAAATAGACTGTGCGCATGGCAGAGGCAGCGTGTGTTTGATGCGGTATCCTGATAATCCTCTTTCCGATTAGCTGCAGTAGAGCTCTGGTTCCACACTCAGATACAGTGAGTTAAAATACTAATTGATGCACTGAGAGCAACAACGCTAAAGCAGCTAGTATTTGGGATAGACTGGCCATTCTGTGCACCATTATATGGTTACAGGTTTATTACTATCGGATGCCTTAAACTAATAGATGATATGCAGTTAATTTCAGTGCATTTGATAAAGCTGCGTCAGGGATGTGAATCTAAAAAATAAAGGGAAACCACACAGGAACAGTAGCACTGCTTTGCCGCTGGGTACTGTGGTTTGCAAAACCGAGATGAAAACTTGCGTACGCCAGGGATTGAGCTGGCGTGAAAATGTGCGTGGCTTTACACCAAGTTTAGTTTTTACACATCACAATGTGTATGCACTGTTTATACACGAGGCCCCGATCCTTGAAAACCACAACATGCCACTTCTTCCCTAGCCCACAGATTCACTGGATTTGTCACCCATTGAACATGGTCAGACAATGACTGGGGTGCCAGTAACCTCCAGCAGTTACCATGGATGAACTTTGAGCCTGTATAGAGGCTGCATGGCATGCATTCCACCAACACACATCTAACGTCTCTTGCTATCTATAACTGACCATGTAGAAGTGGCAATTTCTACCTTTGGTAAATACACCAAAAACGGATTACTGTGCAGTCAGCACACAGGACCAAGCTGTACTTGTAATCATGTATGCCATGTATCATAAATCCAATCCCAGCCAACATAGGACACAAGGCAGGGCAGGGGAAACACACACACACACACACACACACATCAAGCACACACTAGGGACAATTTACAATTGCCAATGCCCCTAACCTGCATGTCTTTGGACTGTGGGAGGAAACCGGAGTACCCTGAGGAAACCCACACAGACACGGGGAGAACATGCCAACTCCGCGCAGGGAGGACCCAGGAAGCGAACCTGGGTCTCCTAACTGTGAGGCAGCAGCGCTACCCACTGCGCCAGCGTGCCTCCACCACAACACCAACATCACCCTAAACATCAATAAAACAAAGGAGGTCATTGAGGACTACATGAAGCATGGCAGAAATCACAAACCCGTTGTCAATGATAGGTCTCCAGATTTTAGAAAGGCTAATGTGGACAGAGCACAATGAATCCATCATTATGAAAGGCCTTCAGCTTCTTTGCTTTCTGAGACAGCTGTGGAAGCGGGGCATAAGCAAGGTGACACTTACCGCCTTTTACCGTAGTAGCACTGGGAGTGTTTTCACCACAGTTTTATATTATGGTCTGAAATGGTAGAGCTACAGCTCAGGACAAGAGAGCCGTTCACAGGATTGTGAGGTTTGTTCAGAAGATTACAGGGACTGAACTGTCTTCTACTGAAAGCATCCATCTCGGTAGCTACTGTGGCAAGGCACACAAATATATTACAGGACACGAAGATCAATGGCCATAAGATGTTTTCTCCCCTGGAGTCTGGGAGGAAGGTTTGCCACATTTGAACACTGACAATCAGATTCAGCATATTTGCCTCATAAACAGTTAACTTGGTTTGCCTTTCAGTACCTACACTTATTACCATTAATCTTTAATGCACTGTCATCTTGTTACATGGATGGCTGCACCATCTTGTTTTGCATTGCTCCTTGTTGCACTCTTCTCTGCTCTCACAGAAAATTACATTCTCAAAATTGATGATTTGCATATATTTAAAGACATATATGAAGATAAGCATTGGATGTTATAGCAAGCCAGTATAGTAAGGGTTAAATTGCAAACAGACTCTGCCTATATATTTTATTATCAATATCTTGCTGCTAAGTTTAAAACTTCAGTCAAGGACACCGTGTACTTTGAGAGAGCTGAACAAGCCTTTGTTTCAAGAAACGCATTACTGAGTTAACCATGAGAGAAAGCCAAATAGATTATTTTCTTTCACTTTTCGCGGTCAGGCTTCCGACTCTCTTTCTGCCTGCTAGGACACTAACATGAGCTCACGACAAGCCAGGGGAAGAGAGTTCTATTAGAAACAGTGCCATTGTCTTACAGATGCAGCCGCCTAGACCTATAGCCTTGAGGGATGTTTGTGCAACAACAAACTGTTTCACTTTCTCTGTGTCGGCCCGCCTGATTCCGTCTTGCTGGTGGGAACTGATTGATAAGCAGGTCTCAAACACCTGTGCAGGGTGAGGAGTAATGTTGGAAAGTTTGGGTCAGCTGATGGGCATTACGTAATGCTGGCAGGAACTAGGTGGGTTCACCGTGAAGGCCTGCCAAGTGGGTGTGATGAGCAGGGCAAAGCAATATTTATTTATGTTTTGAAACATTTTATTGATTTTATTAAAAGCAAATAAGTTTTTATACAGGCAAGTCAAACTTTACAGAACTACGTTCAAGTCAAATCAGTCCCACACATGAGAATGAGAGCTAGGCCAACAGAGTAAAACTTAGAATAGAAAATAGCATAGTAGGAAAAATGAATAAAAATAAAATAAAAAAAGGGAAGAGAATACTTTTGCACAATTTAAATGCTTATTCTAAAATGTTACTGATTATAAAAAGTTCTGCACAGATCCTCTAAGTGAGAATTTGATTTTTTCCAGTTTCAAATAGTATATAACATCAGTTACCCACTGACTTACCAGAGGAGAGTTAGGATTCTTCCAGTTGAGTGAGATAAGTCTACGTGCCAATAGTGTAGTAAAGGCCATCACAGTTTGTTTGTCCTTCTCCACTCTAAGCCCCTCTGTAAGCCCACCAAACACGGCTGTTAATGGATTAGGAGGGATTGGGACAGCAAGGCTGTCTGAAAGGCATTTAAAGATTTTAGTCCAAAATGATGTTAATTTGGTGCAGGCCCAAAACATGTGACCTAGTGATGCTAGAACTCGACTGCAACATTCACAGGTTGGATCCTGCCCTGGAAACATTTTGGACAGTTTTAAAGGAGGCAGATGTGCTCGATAGATGATTTTAAGTTGAATAATTGTGTTCTTTGCACATATAGAGCTTGAGTGAATTATGTGTATTGCTGCCTTCCACTCCTCTTCTGAGATGTTGAGTGAGAGATCCTTATCCAACTGTGCTCTGGGCTCTTGGAAAGGAAGGGATTTTAAAATGTTTTTACACACTATAGAATTGCTGTCCAAGTCCTCAAGACTGATCAATATTTTTTCCAGAATAGAAGTAGGTGGGAGGTGAGGAAAATTGGGCAGTTTTTGTTCCAGAAAGTTTCTAATTTGGAGGTAGTGAAAGAAATGTGTTGCTGGAAAGTTACATTTGGACTGTAATTATTTGTAGGATGTGAAGATGTTGTCGATATACAGTGCATCCAGAAAGTATTCACAGCGCATCACTTTTTCCAGATTTTGTTATGTTACAGCCTTATTCCAAAATGGATTAAATTCATTTTTTTTCCCTCAGAATTCTACACACAACATCCCATAATGACAACGTGAAAAAAGTTTACTTGAGGTTTTTGCAAATTTATTAAAAATAAAAAAAACTGAGAAATCCCATGTACATAAGTTTTCACAGCCTTTGCTCAATACTTTGTCAATTTACCTTTGGCAGCAATTACAGCCTCAAGTCTTGTTGAATATGATGCCACAAGCTTGGCACACCTATCCTTGGCCAGTTTTGCCCATTCCTCTTTGCAGCACCTCTCAAGCTCCATCAGGTTGGATGGGAAGCGTCAGTGCACAGCCATTTTAAGATCTCTCCAGAGATGTTCAATCGGATTCAAGTCTGGGCTCTGGCTGGGCCACTCAAGGACATTCACAGAGTTGTCCTGAAGCCACTCCTTTGATATCTTGGCTGTGTCCTTAGGGTCGTTGTCCTTCTGAAAGATGAACCGTCACCCCCGTCTGAGGTCAAGAGCGCTCTGGAGCAGGTTTTCATCCAGGATGTCTCTGTACATTGCTGCAGTCATCTTTCCCTTTATCCTGACTAGTCTCCCAGTTCCTGCCACTGAAAAACATCTCCACAGCATGATGCTGCCACCACCATGCTTCACTGTAGGGATGGTGCCAGGTTTCCTCCAAACGTGATACCTGGCATTCACACCAAAGAGTTCAATCTTTGTCTCATCAGACCAGAGAATTTTCTTTCTCATGGTCTGAGAGTCCTTCAGGTGCCTTTTGGCAAACTCCAGGCGGGCTGCCATTTGCCTTTTACTAAGGAGTGGCTTCTGTCTGGCCACTCTACCATACAGGCCTGATTGGTGGATTGCTGCAGAGATGGTTGTCCTTCTGAAAGGTTTTCCTCTCTCCACAGTGGACCTCTGGAGCTCTGACAGAGTGACCATCGGGTTCTTGGTCACCTCCCTGACTAAGGCCCTTCTCCCCCAATCGCTCAGTTTAGATGGCCGGCCAGCTCTAGGAAGACTCCTGGTGGTTTCGAACTTCCTCCACTTACGGATGATGGAGGCCACTGTGCTCATTGGGACCTTCAAAGCAGCAGAAATATTTCTGTAACCTTCCCCAGATATGTGCCTTGAGACAATCCTGTCTCTGAGGTCTACAGACAATTCCTTTGACTTCATGCTTGGTTTGTGCTCTGACATGAACTGTCAACTGTGGGACCTTCTATAGACAGGTGTGTGCCTTTCCAAATCATGTCCAATCAACTGAATTGACCACAGGTGGACTCCAATGAAGCTGCAGGAACATCTCAAGGATGATCAGGGGAAACAAGATGCACCTGAGCTCAATTTGGAGCTTCATGGCAAAGGCTGTGAATACTTACATGTACATGTGCTTTCTCAATTTTTTTATTTTTAATAAATTTGCAAAAACCTCAAGTAAACTTTTTTCACGTTGTTATTATGGCGTATTGTGTGTAGAATTCTGAGGAAAAAAATGAATTTAATCCATTTTGGAATAAGGCTGTAACATAACAAAATTTGGAAAAAGTGATGAAGCGCTGTGAATACTTTCCGGATGCACTGTAGAGGTCTCTAAGTGATTTAGTCCCGAACATTATCCAAACATTAAAAACTGTGTACATTTGAGAGGGAGGAAAAAGGTGGTTATCATGCAGAGGTGCCACAGATCACAGCTTCTCTATCTTGAAGTACTTCCTATATTGGTTCCACATTCTGAGTGACTTCAGCTGCAGGTGGAAGCTCCTGTCGCACCCAATGTTACTGTGTTTGATCTTATTCAAGAACAGATCCCAGTCGCCACACAGGAGAAAGACTTTCCGAGACTAAGGTCATAAAACTTATGAAACTGTTTCTGGACAAAGGCAGAACTGTAACATGGAGCGACCACCTGCAGTTAAAGTCACTTCAGTACACACGCAGTTTGTCAACATGTCCGTGTCAGTCAAACACAGGAAGCTTTGCAGTCTATTTATGACTTTACATTGTAGGAAGAGAAGTAAATTAATCAAGGAAAATAACATTCAATCTGGTTTTTATATAAGTAACATATAAAATGTTTTTATATAAAGACCATCACAGAACATAATCAAAAACTGGGCTTTGCACGATACCTTGGCGAGCTCTGTAAGCCGTGCTGTTTCACTGAAGGACATGTGTGGGGCAGACTGACTGGCAGGATGTCGCTGGGCCTCTCACTGCACCCACACGGTGCCATCTTTTGCTTTTATGCCTAGTGCAGCTGTGTTGTTCTTATATGTGAGTGGAAGTTTCTTGCAGGGAGGGCTTCTGTTCTCTTTCTCCGATGTAGAACCCTCATCCTCATCTGAGTTCACCTCTGTTATAGCATGTCTTTATTTGAAAACTAGCAGAGTGAAATTGACTTAGAGAATAAAACTGAATTCAGTACGAGCAGCTCACTACTCAAAATGTTTATTAGGGGAAGCAGCCAGGATTGAACCTGTGACCTGTTGATTATGAGTCAGCAGCTCTTACTGCTGTACTACCAAAGCAGGAATGGTGAAAGAAAGGCTCTGAGGCTAAGGATCTGCACTGGTATTCCGAAGGTTGCCAGTTCGAATCCCCGTCATTGCCAAAAGAGATCCTACTCTGCTGGGCCCTTGAGCAAGGCCCTTAACCTTTAATTGCTCCAGGGGTGCTGTACAATGGCTGACCCTGCACTCTAACCCCAAGGGGTATGCGAAAACTAACAAATTCCTAATACAAGAAATTGTATAAGGCAAAATAAAGCACAAAGCAGTCGTGTCAAAGAACTACACTAACCTGATTTCTTTATGTTTGGTTGTAGTCTTGAATAAAAGCGCACTTGTGTTGTTATTCTTGTACCTTTTGTGAAAGTGCTTATTTAATATTTGGACTTCAGTCTTCACACATTATACACTTCATGTCAAAAGTTTGTCTTTAGTACTAAAACATGAAAAAAGTTTGTCTTTTAGGTATGTGTTCAACATTTCTGTCATGCTACACTTACAGAGATCTTTGTAGACACAGAACATAAATGAAAAGCATGTTTTCCAAATAACTATATATTATTTACCCTCTACTGCTCCCGGTACCTCACACCATGATAAACAAGGCTTGAGCTGGGAGAGCTTTCTGCGATGCTGGGGGGATGGGATAGCAGGATGCTTGCTGTTTGTGCTGATCGACACATTTACAACACAAAAAACGCTGATGGAGAGGTGCGAACAGATTTAAGGTGGGCCAGGTTTAGGACTTTTTTCGTAGGCTTCAGGAATTCTAGTGTTAACACACAATTAAAGTCACCAGCCATTATAATTTTATGAGTGTTCACATTGGGAAAGCACTATTCTCATTAGGATGGGAAATATTGGTGGAACTAATTGGAGGCAAGTCTAAGGCTACAAGATGATTGGGAGTCAGATGAGGATGAGTAATGGCTTCTATGATAAGAACTGTAATAAAAGTACGGTTCGCCCACTAGTGGGTGCTGTACATTAAAGCTTGATTCTGCTGCCTGTCCTGAGACTCCAAATGTCTTCTTTGTGGCTGAGGGTGCCTGTGCGTGCCTGCCTGCTTCAACACACTCTGTTTTGCACATTTGTGAAATCAGTGATGCCAACGTAAGCATTCCAATGCACAAGTTGTATGTTGTCAGCAAAGACTCTTAAAATGATCTGCTGTACCTCTGTCAATTCAAAACCATAAACTGTTACTGTACTGACAATTGGTGGTAGCAAATTTTAAGAATAAAATTACCATGAGAAAACAGAGAAGCATAGTCTTAAATGATCAGAGGTCTAACCCGGGAAATTGATAAGAACCAACAACAAAGCCATTGAATGTCACTAATCACACTGAACATATGTATCGTTATCCTGAAAATTTGACAAAGAGGATAGTGTGATACCATCTTAAATTGTGACACAACACTAACGTAATCCGATGCAACTTAAATTGGAAATAAACAGTTATTATAGCTTATGATTTACATTTTCGCTTAACCTATATCACCTTAGTAATTATAAACAGAGAAATGTGTGTGTCTGAAAATGATTCAAGTGTTTTCATGTATTTGTTGACCAAGGGAACACTCATTGGGCCATTTCTCTGGGCTGTGGGTGAAAGAAAAGATAATAGTGTCAGTGATATTGTACCCTTGTGTACCTCTCATGAGTCCGGGAGGTGACCCGTGTACATATATGACGATGTGTAATGGTAGTGGCAATTATAATTGACAAAAAATATTTTTATTCTTATCAAAAATGGTCCATTTGTAAAACCTAAACATCTGGGTGGATGAGTGATTCTTTTCTTCCTACTTAGGCTCTACACAAAAGATATATTGACAAATGTGCTTGTGCCGCCTCTTGCTTCAGTAGCCTGCTATAGGAATTCGTTAATGATTTTATTGCTTTCCATTCAACTCTGAGGTTTATGGTCAACATTTCCACCACAAATCTACCCTTTTTAGCTATCAGTCTATCAGCTTTCCATGACTTTAAACCTCTGTCTAGGACAAACCAACTGACTCACAAAGTTACCTTCTCTCCAGCTTCTTCTACCCCTGGAACACTAAAAGCTCTTGACATCTTTCACAGGTCCTTAGACTCCACTACCCTGCAGTGATGAGAGTGGCTTCTGTATGGAAGCATTCAGAATGAGGAGTTTCTCCCTTGATAGAGGATACCCTTCTCAAGCGGTGGACAGGGCAATTTGAGCTACAGCAGGAGCTGCTGTGTCACCAACAATCCCATCATATCGAAGTCCTTCTGGATTATTAATCAATATTAAACAACGAGCCTCTAGCAAATCCAGCAATCTTAATTACTGCATTTCTCATAGGACGTGTCCAAACAGCTACAAAGGTGACGCAGGGAGAAGGCCAGAAGACCATTTCAGGGAGGAAATTTGAACTATTAAAATTTAAAGACCTCACAAAGTCAATTTTAAAACACTACACAACTCTTGACCACAGCCACACTCATCTCTCGGTTTGTGTTCTTTCACAAGGCTTCAAAGACACTTTTCAAAGAAAATCAGAAGTCACTTAGCTCATTCTCATCCTGGGATCACAGATTTCTCCAGGTCTTAATGACTGACTGACTGACTTTTCAACCTCTATATACATCCTCTCTAATGGCAGCTTTTTCTCACCTACGCTTACCTTTTCTTCTTCTTTTGATTTTCTTTCTTCACACAATAACATGTTGCAGTAGATTAAAACTGGATTTTCAGTTGCACAGGAATGAGTCATTCTGACGTGAAGAGAATTAATCCAGGGTACTGCCGATACCAGGTGATCACACTGACGTCCTGCATTCTATCACGTCACATTCTATCACGTCTTGGGATCCTGGGGAGGTGAGGCTTGGCTCATCATCTGTAGAATAAGGACAAAATTTAAATTTAAGGGACAAATCCTTTGTGATAAGGCTACAAGTGAAGGTTACGGGGGAAAAAAAGACAGCCACAAATAAATGGCTACAAGTTAAGTTTAGAGCAGATTTCAAAATTCTCTTTTAAACTTATAAAGCCTTAAATGGCCGAGGTCCGGCTTATTTATCTGAACTTATCGTGACATACAAATCAAGAGCGCACATTAAGATTTCAAGATGCTGGTCTGCTTATGATTCCAAGGATTAATAAAATAACAGTAGGAGGTCGAGCTTTTAGTTACAGGACCCCTAAACTGTGGAGTGGTCAGCCTGCTACTATAAGAGGCGACCCTTCAGTCTCAGATTTCAAATCCCAGCTGAAGACTCAGTACTTCAGTTCAGCACACCCTGACTAGGGCCGCTGATTAACTGTACAGACCATCTCTGTTGTTAGTCATCAGCACCTAAAACATAAGTAGTATCCATCCATCCATCCATTTTCCAACCCGCTGAATCCGAACACAGGGTCACGGGGGTCTGCTGGAACCAAACCCAGCCAACACAGGGCAGGAACCAATCCTGGGCAGGGTGCCAACCCACCACAGCACAAATAGTAGTTGTCCTCACAGGTGGCGCAGTGGTAGTGCTGCTGCAATTCAGTAAGGAGACTGTGGAAGATTGTGGGTTCGCTTCCCGGTTCCTCCCTGTGTGGATAGCGCTTTGAGTACTAAGAAAAGCGCTATATAAATGTAATGAATTATTATTATTATTATTATGACAGTTATAATTTGTTACTAACCCTCACCTATTCTGCTTCTTTTCAGTTCTCAAATGTGGAACGTTAGAAAGACAGACAGGCACTTGATTTGACCCCAGGAACAAATTAAAACTTCACAGATTCTGAAAAAATGAAAAAATATTATAAAAAAAAAACAAAAAATGACTAAGCCACTCTGTGCACAAATGCAGCTGTGCATATTCTGTTTGCACCTGCTGCCCTCTAGTGGTGCATTTCAGTACATACCAAGATATTGAAGTGCAATAACCATATACTGTATATAACCTTACAACATAGCAATTAAAAAGCAAATATCATAAAGCAATATGCGCCAGCTCTTTATGCACCAAGCTAAACACAGAGTCTGTCAGCTAGCCCAGTCACATTTTCACATCATCACTCATCCACCCTACTAGATGGATTTTCAGAGACTTTCTCTAGTCATAAGATTCATATTTTAAAATTGTGTCACATCATGTTTCTGGGGATGGGAAGAGCTGACCGAGTCCAGTTCTTCACACATTGAAAAGAACAGCAGGTGATAGACATGGTGCTTCAGTTCTTCAACCTTCAACTTTACTTTTAATGAACTATGCACACACATATATGTACTAGATCATAGTAACTTTTTAAAATCAGGTCTTTCTTCATTCTAGGAACAAGGTTATCAAACACCCTGCAACTCCATGTAAAAGGCACTATATAATAGATAATGTCATGGGCATGCACATAATATAGAAGGGTTCTAGTGATTACCTGCCAAAACAGGGGTTGGCGCTGTTCTGCAATGCCTTCTCTCATCCTCCCTCTGCGAGATGGAAGACTGACAAGCCTATCATTTCTGACGTCACTTCTTTCATCCCACCCTCCCTCCTGGACCTGCCCCTTCCTGCCTGGGCTGTATAAGGCCTGATTAAGCACAATTTTGAGCCAGTTAACTTGTTGGGTCCAATCTGAAAAGACATACTTGTGTTTGTTTGGTTTTTTTTTTAAATGTTGCTTACTTCCAGTTACATGGGGTTCACCATGGTGCCGCAAACCTTTGCCCGACTTCTTTGTCTTTTGTTACGATAAATAGATACACATACACTAGTCTCAACGCACAGCAAAAGAAAGAAAAATAAGAGCCCAGTGAGGTGCTATACATACATATTAGTGTTGGTATAAAGGACCCCCAGTCGTGTTTGACACACTTCTGCTGAATAGTTCATTGCCTGTGTGTGTGTCGCAGAGAGGACGTGCAGCATTGTTCATAATGGCACCCAGGTTTGCTTTCATCCTCTTCTTCACTACAACCTCCATGGGGTCCAGAGTGCATCCTATAACCGAGACTGCCCTTTTAATTAGTCTGTTGATTTGGTGGGCCTCTCTGGAAGTGATGTTACCAGCCCAACAAACCACTCTGGCCATCAAAGACTTGAAGATGGGATGGATGTCACTTTTTATGTTAAAGGAACGAAGAATAAAGTGCCTGCTCATTAACACTAGAATTACCAAAGCTTACGAGAAAACTCGTACATCCGGCCCACCTTAAATCCACTCGCACATCTCCATTCAGCGTCTTTTGTCTTGTAAATGTGCCGATAATCCCAAGCAGCCTGCTATACCACCAACACACACCACAACCCCCCCCACCCTTCCAAACCCCTACAAACCCCACCGCTGGAGAAACTGCAAATACCTCTCCCAACTGAAGCTTTGTTTATCAGGGAGTCAGGTAGAGCTGTATAGGCTAAAAAATATATCATTATTTGGAACACATGCATTTCACGTGTGTTCCGTGTTTACAAAGATCTATGTAAGTGTAGGATGACAGAAATGTAGAACACATACCTAAAAGACAAACTTATTCCATGTTTTAGTACTAACGACAAAATGTAGACATGAAGTGTATAATGTGTGCAGACTGAAGTCCAAATATCAAATAAGCACTTTCATAAAAGCTACAAGTATAAGTTAAGGCTGTGGGGTTGTCAAAAACAGGGCCCATTTGAGGCCACTGAAGGATTTCTTGTGTGATTTGTGGCTTACAAGAAATAAATTGTTTTTGTTGTTGACTGTCTTGGAAGGTCAGCACTTAGTAAATGTGACATGGGGAGAGATTTTCAGTTCTTTAATGGTCCGACAATGAGATGAGCAAGTCTGACATAGCCCCTGACTTGAAGTTGCATAATGTGACTTTGACTTAAGTTCACTTGCCATGTTCCATCCTGAAGAGAGAGACAGAGGGGTTAGGAGGAGACATTGATACAGCACATTGCAGCGCCCACCGCATGACAAACCAACTCAGGATCCCAGATTAGGACCCGAGTCCAGCCATGCAACGGGTGACACCTCAGCACCACACTAGTTCAGATGGAATGGAACAATGTGAGGTTTTTATGGTGGCTGGAGTGCCAACTCTGCCACCAAATCCTGAGAGAGCAGACCAGAAAGGTGCCGAGTGTAGCTACGAGTTTATGTCCCATCTTAAAAGTACACATCTAGCACTTTCAGTTTGCATTGGTTTACAGTTGTGCTTGAAAGTTTGTGAACCCTTTAGAATTTTCTATATTTCTGCATAAATATGACCTAAAATATCATTAGATTGTCACTCAAGTCCTAAAAGTAGATAAAGAGAAACCAGTTAACACTAGAATTACCAGAGTCTACGAAAAAACTCGTAGATCCGGCCCACCTTAAAACCGTTCTTACCTCTCCTTTGTCTCCTAAATGTGCCGATTAAGAGGAGCAGCGAGCAGCCGGCTATTCCATCCCCCACCGTCGCAGAACATTCACTAAGTCTCCCAGCTCATGCCTTGTTTGATTATCTGGGAGTGAGTAAACTGCTGGAGTTTTAGAGTGGAAATAATAGATAGTTATTTGGAACACACGCATTTCATGTGTGTTCCATTTCTACAGTAATATGTGTAAACACATTGTTAAAACAGAAACTTTTTCATATTTTAGTAATAAATGTTACAAAATGTAGTCATAAACTATAGAATGTGTGAAGCCTGAAGTCCAAACATCAGATAAACACTTTCACAAAAGGTTCAAGAATGATACAACACCTTCTGTGGCGTAACGCTAAGATTTGATGACTCAGAGCGCAGTAGCCCTGCTGTGCCTCAGAGACCCGAGTTCGATTCCCCGCTGGTGAGAGAGTGTATTTTTTTTTCTTTGTAACCTCAAATGGACATAAAATTTATATATTGGTATGCACTGTAAATCGTTAAGTTTAAAATGTCGATCGCGGTTATTTCTGTTGATTAACCCTAACCCTAATTTCTGAGACACACGGGCATGCTCAAAAAATACACGTGTAATGCCACAAAAATTGCACGTAGACACTTCAGTTCACAAGCATTGGTACGAGATTGCAGTCACAAGTACACTGCAGAGCTATAGTGCGTCTTTATGTGAAAACAGCAGTGTCAGATGGGGAGTGTCTGATGATTGCATATAGCGCTGAAGTTACTGCTCTTTACTATGCTTTCCTCTGCATGTCTTGGAGTACAAAAGAAACAGCATACAGCAACATGTGGGGACTGGCAAGATTGGGGGAAAAAAAACACGAGGTCATATGTATCGTGATACACTGCAGAGCTATAGCGCGTCTTTATTTGAAAACAGCAGTGTCAGATGGGGTAGGGAAGGATCCTGAACGCAACTGAAAGAATGAAAAGTGAATAAAAAAAAACCAAACAAAAACAAAGCTAACTTTTATAAATATTATAAATTACACCGGCTGTTACAGACTGAAATCAAATGTATCTTTTTATTCTAAAATAGTAAAAATAAGAGCAGTTCACTTCTCAAAAGGGAGTCGTGCAGGATTGAACTCGTGACCTTTTGATTCCCAGTCAGCAACTGATACTGTTGCGCCACGGTGACAGTCACACTAAATGAGTGTCAATGTCGCACACTAAGGCGGCTTTTTTTTTTTTTTTTTTTTACCTTTTGTGAAAGTGTTTCTTTGATATTTGGACTTCAGGCTTCATACATTATATAGTTTATGCCTACATTTTGTCATTTACTACTAGAATATAAAAAACGTTTCTGCTTTAAAAATGTGTTTACACAGATTACTGTAGAAACGGAACACACATGAAATGCGTGTGTTCCAAATAACGATCAATTATTTCCACTCTAAAACTCCACTTCACTCCCAGATAATCAATCAAGGCTTGAGCTGAGAGACTTTCATGCACGTTCTAAGTTGATGGGGGGATGGAATAGCCGGCTGCTTGCAGCTTGTCTTTATCTGCACATTTAGAAGACAAAAGACGATGGCGGAGAGGTGCGAACGGATTTAAGAAGTGATTTAAGGTGGGACAGATTTATGAGTTTTTCGTAGGCTCTCGTAATTCTAGTGTTAAACAAATGAGACAAAAATATTATACTTGGTCATTTATTTATTGAGGAAAATAATCGAATATTACATATTTGTGAGTGGCAAAAGTATGTGAACCTGTAGGATTAGCAGTTAGTTTGAAGGTGAAATTAGAGTCCGGTGTTTTCAATCAATGGGATGACAATCAGGTGTGAGTGGGCACCCTGTGTTATTTAAAGAACAGGGATCTAATAAAGTCTGCTCTTCACAACACATGTTTGTGGAAGTGTATCATGGCACGAACAAAGGAGATTTCTGAGGACCTCAGAAAGAGAGTTGTTGATGCTCATCAGGCTGGAAAATGTTACAAAACCATCTCTAAAGAGTTTGGACTCCACCAATCCACAGTCAGACAGATTGTGAACAAATGGAGGAAATTGAAAACCATTGTTACCCTCCCCAGGAGTGGTCGACCAACAAAGATCACTCCAAGCGCAAGGCGTGTCATAGTCGGCGAGGTCACAAAGGAACCCAGGGTAACTTCTAAGCAACTGAAGGCCTCTCTCACATTGGCTAATGTTCATGTTCACGAGTCCACCATCAGGGGAACACTGAACAACAATGGTGTGCATGGCAGGGGTGCAAGGAGAAAGCCACCGCTCTCCAAAAAAAAAAAACATTGCTGCTCATCTGCAGTTTGCTAAAGATCACGTGGACAAACCAGATGGCTATTGGAAGAATGTTTGTGGACGGATGAAACCAAAATAACGCTTTCATTTAAACCAAAAAGTTCTGTGTTTGGAGAAAGGAAAACACTGCATTCCAGCATAAGAACCTTATCCCATCTGTGAAACATGGTGGTGGTAGTATCATGGTTTGGGCCTGTTTTGCTGCATCTGGGCCAGGACGGCTTGCCTTCATTGATGGAATAATGAATTCTGAATTATATCAGAGAATTCTAAAGGAAAATGTCTAGACATCTGTCCATGAACTGAATCTCAAGAGAAGGTGGGTCATGCAGCAAGACAACAACCCTAAGCACATAAGTCGTTCTACCAAAGAATGGTTAAAGAAGAATAAAGTTAATGTTTTGGAATGGCCAAGTCAAAGTCCTGACCTTAATCCAATTGAAATGTTGTGGAAGGACCTGAAGCGAGCAGTTAATGTGAGGAAACCCACCAACATCCCAGAGTTGAAGCTGTTCTGTACGGAGGAATGGGCTAAAATTCCTCCAAGCCGGTGTGCAGGACTGATCAACAGTTACCGGAAATGTTTAGTTGCAGTTATTGCTGCAAAGGGGGGGTCACACCAGATACGGAAAGCAAAGGTTCACATACTTTTGCCACTCACAAATATGTAATATTCGATAATTTTTCTTAATAAATAAATGACCAAGTATAATATTTTTGTCTTATTTGTTTAACTGGTTTCTCTTTATCTACTTTTAGGACTTGAGTGAAAATCTGATGATGATTTAGGTCATATTTATGGAGAAATACAGAAAATTCTAAAGGGTTCACAAACTTTCAAGCAAAACTGTATAGCCAACACTCACATTGCAATCTGCTTCCTTATAAGTGGGACTTAAAACGGTAACTCCTTTCTCCTTCCTGTTCTTCTCTGCCTAAATGCAGGGAGTTACAGATGTAAAAGGGGAGGAAGTGCTGAACTGCTGTATCTGACAGTGCAGTAAAAAAATCAGATTTGAGCCATTCTGTTAAAGTCTACATAATAAAGAGGATAAAAGAGGAGAATAGCATCAGCCTGGGACTCTCCCAAGACAAAATACACAGCAAGACGATTCTGTACCCACGTGTGCAGCTTTGGTTCTTACGTTTTTTTGTTTTTTTTAAATAGGGTTACTGGCTGATACCCCAAATCTTTGTTGACTGACCTGTCTGATTTTCTGTATCTTACAATAATAAGTATATGGAAGCAATACGTTTTTCAGATTTAAGCATTGTAAGAACACTGTTAAAACAAAAATAACAAGTGTTTTGATTTATCTGTAATAATAATTCTAAGACTAAACATGATATTTACTCTTATAGGAATTGCCTTTCTTGTGCCTTACAGTTGCATATGCATGAGTCCATGATTTGTATTTTCATGTTTAGGTTCAAGATTTGTGTGTTTGATTTTTATTTCAAATTGACTTCAATAAAGTTCTGGCATTTTTGATCATTCGCATGAATTTATATGAGCTGATTTTTAAATCCACAAAAGTGTGCTAATTAATTAATCTTTACTTGAATTGTCCAATCAACATAATTGAAACTGTGTCTTTAACTTACATGGATTCTGCACTGCTAGCAATGGCAGACATAATTGCTGCCAGTGTTTTGAATTTATCTTACTTTATCTTAAATAAGCAAATCACTTTTAGATACATCTACTCAAATCAATGACGATATGTTATTAGCTCACATACCTTCATGAGTCTTTTCCAAACACTGATATTTGATCTTTTTTCTTCACACAATACTATGCTCCAGCATCAGCTTTGGTGACATTTTCAAGTATTAAAATCATATTTCCAGTCATTGTGGCCTGAAGAGAGGTGATAAAGAATCTGGGTGGCAGAAGTCACCTGCTGTTATGAGATCCTAAAGTCACTGGGGGCTCCCCAAGATACTGCCGCTACCAGGTGAACACAGTGACATCCTGCAGGTCACACCCTGTCACTTCTAGGGATCCTGGAGTGATGTGCATTGCAAAGACACCTGCGGAAGAAGGATAAATAAACAATTTAAGGAGAGAAAAAATCTTGCAAAATCCAACAATGATGTAAGATGAGAGTTCTCATTTTAAAAAAGCACTTCCATGAGTAAAGACCTACATGTTATAAAAAAAAGTTAAGACCGACAGCCAGCTTTACATCCATACTAACTGACAGAGGAGCCTGAACAATCTGAAAGTGGCTGATGTGTGGCAAAAAACACAAGCAGAAAGAAAGAAGTGGAAGTGAGAGGATGAATGAGAGAAAGACTGAACATAACTGCAAATTAGTATGTCAAAACACAATATCTGCAGAGATGCAACATTAACATAGATGATAAATTGCTTTTTGTAGGTTATAAATTGAATTTATAAATTTATGTTTAAAAAATAGCAGTGGCATAAATATAAAACAGATGGTTCTTTCCTGTGCACCATTATTTTAATAAATGCTTTCTGAGAGATGGAGATTTTAATTGAGAATATTCTCCATGACCGAAGTCACTGCATGTCTAAAGTACTACTATACGGAAATAGGTTAGTTTTAGGGCCTTGGCTCTTCAAACTCTACATGAACATGTCGCTGATACAACAACGTGAACAAATACTCAATGAGGGTTCAGGCGAGGAAGGTCATGTTTTACTAAGTAGTAGACAACACAAGAATATGATCAAAAATATTATATTTATCTTGACTTTTAGAGTGCTTTAGATAAGGTCAAACATGAGAAGTTGGGTATTAACACTAGAATTACCAAAGCCTGCGAAAAAACTCAAAATCCCGGCCCACTTTAAATCCGTTTGCACCTCTCCATCAGCATCTTTTGTGTTGTAAATGTGCGCAAGCAGCCTGCTATCCCATCAGCTCAAGTCTGTTTACCTGCGTGTGAGCTGCCGGGAGTTGTATAGTGTAAATAATATCTCGTTATTTGGAATATATGCATTTCCTGTGTGTTCTGTGTCTACAAAGATGTAGCGTGACAGGAAATTCAAGAAATGTTGAACACATATCTAAAAGGAAAACTTTTTTCCTGTTATAGCACTAACGACAAAATTTTGACATGAAGTATATAATGTGTGAAGACCAAATATCAAATAAGCACTTTCAAAAAAAGGTACAAATATAACAGAACAAGTACGCTTTTATTCAAGACTATAACCAGAGAAAAAGAAATCGGTTTAGTGTAACGTCATTGTCCTGACTGCTTTGGTAGTACAGCAGTAAGTACTGCTGACTCCTATTCAAAAGGTCGTGGGTTCAAGCATTCCTGTGTCCAAAAATAAACATTTTGCATAGTGAGCTGCACTTATTGTTACTATTCTACAATAAAAACATACATTTAATTTGAGTCTGTAACAGCCGGTGTAAATGTATGGTACTTGTAAAGGTTAGCATTTTTTTTATTCAGTTTTATCCCCTCAGTTGCGATCACGCTCGCCCCGATCTGACACTGCTGTTTTCAAATAAAGACGTGCTATAACAGAGGTGAACTCAGATGAGGACGAGGGTTCTACACCAGAGAAAAAGAACAGAAGCCCTCCTTATGAGAAACATCCACTCACATGTAAGAATGCAGCTGCACCAGGCGTAAAGGTGAAAGATGGCAACGCTTGGATGCAGCATAAGGTCGGGTGTCATCCTGCCAGTCAGTCTGCCCCACACCTGTCCTTCAATGAAACAGCATGGCTTACAGAGCTCACCAATGTATCGTGCAAAGTCCTGTTTGTGATGGTTTTTACATAAGAAACATTTAAATGTTATTAATATAGAATCAAGATCGAATGTTATTTACCTTGATTTATTTACTTATATTTCTACAGCGTAAAGTCACAAGTAGACTGCAGAGCTTCCTGTGTTTGAGATATATATATATATATATATATATATATATATATATATATATATATATATATATATATATATATATATATATATATATATATGTAAATAAGTTTTGGCAGCCAAGCGCTTTTTTTCCAACCTAGAAGACGTCTCTTGAGATCCGTTTAATCGCCTCGTTGATTGCATGTCTTCCAAGGTAGTTTCAATACCCTTTTCCTGCACCGAGTCATCTCCCCTTTTATGAGTGACTGTGTTAGTGGCCGTACTTCGTACAGGTCTTTGAACGCACTGAATACTTGTAACTGGTGTCGCCCGTCGGCTACTTTCGACAGGGAATGGAAGCAATTGGCGAGTAATAAAAATTATTTGTTAAGTGATTTCGCATTGAAGAAATAGTAAAAACTTGATCACTTGGGTCAATACCTAAAGAAATACACACAGCAAATGCAACTGAGAATACATCAGAATCTGTATGATTTAATTGTTGATGTGCATCTTCATAAACTATGGGAGGTTTGTAAGGAAACTGAGCATGAAGGAAACGAAGCTGCTCTTCGGTGAGGTTGAATTTTTTATCAGCGTTTAAACTGTCATAGACATGAATTACAGCACCATCATAATAGGTACACACCCAGTGAGTCACTCGTTCAGTAGCTGCAGAAGGTAATATTTGAATATGTTTTGCATTTTGTGGAATGGGCATTATAAGTATGTCAGGAGTCCACATTAGCAAAACCTCTTGAGGTTGGAAAATTGTATGCGCAGATAAAATTTCGTTAAATTTGCTCATGTGATCTGTTCATAAATAATCATTATTTACCAACTCATTCATTGCAAAATCTGACAGTGGTAAGATCACTCCTTCCATAACACTAAACACAAACACTTAGTAGACACTAACACTAAAAAACGGCAACACCGTCGGGAAGAACACTAAATGAGATAAAGTGAAAGTCTACTAAACGTCTTTATTGTAACTGCTTTATTATAGCAGGTGAGAGGACGCTGGCGCACACTTGTTGTTGCCGCTCCTCCCCGTTAACAACACTTTTCGCAAAATTCGCCTTAATTCTGCACTTTCTTACACTTGTTTTATTTCGTTTATTGTATGTATAGTTCGTGGATACAGCTGACTCGAATTGCATGGATTAATATTTACAGATTTTATGGACTCCACTTTACTGGGAACAGCTGAGTCTGTGGATCACGGGACGAGACCTACGAACATTTCTTTGTACCTGGCGATCTAGCACCTCGGGATGATCTGTCTCCGTGATTATATTTGCTATGCTGATCTGCTCCCGTTTCATCCTACAGTACCCTATGACCGGGAAGTGATCTGATGTTCATACTAACCTGGTTTATGGCTTATGGCTCCGGTGCGATCATGCCTGAAATTACCAAGCGTTACTGTTTATGGCTGTGTATTGGAACATCCAAATCCTGCTTCCTCCTCCTGCTGTGCTTTCTGCTGCTTGCTATCGCCGTTCACCTACGCTACCACACCCGCCTGTCCTACTGGCTCCGTTGTACTGTGCTGCTTCTACACTGCTATTAGCTAAGTATCATTCACTATTTTAGCGCTTTGAGTACTGAGAAAAGCGCTATATAAATGTAATAAATTATTATTATTTAATATTAAAAACGAAGTAGAAAGTAACACTAAACCACAACACCGTGTCTACTAAACACTAAGAAACACTAAAGGAAAAAATACTATTCAGTAAGTACCGCGTCTACTAAACTAAATCAGTAAAGGAGAAAGGACGGCAAGACCGCGTCAGCTGCAGAGCTCCGCTCGGAGCGAAATGAAGTGAATGAAATGAGGTGAATGGGAGGGGAGATGATCACGTGACTCCAACACCCGCCTTAACTCTCCGTCCCTCCACAAACACACAAACACAGTCATACGGATCCCAACTCTTCTTTATATATATATAGATAATTTCCTGCCTACGATTAAATCGTGCAAATACGACACAATTGTTATCTCCGACCATGCCCCTATAGTTTTGGAGCTAAAATCATTAAGCCCCTCACACTCAACTCATAGATGGCGTCTTAACCCTCTTCTATTAGCAGACGAGAACTGCACGGAATTTATATCCAAACAAATCAGCTTCTTCCTAGAGACAAACACGCCCACAGAGGATTCTGCAGGAACTCTCTGGGAAACTCTAAAGGCCTTCTTAAGAGGACAGATTATTTCATATCTCTCCCACAGAAATAAATTAGAAAACAAGAAAGTATCAGAGCTAAGAAGCGAAATTACTAGAATAGATGAAGAACAAGCCAGGCATCCAAGTGAAGCTCTTCACAGGAAAAGGCAGGCCCTGCATACAGAACTCAACATCTTGACAACTAAAGCAACTGAACAACTTATTTATAAGTCAAGACATCATTACTATGAACATGGAGAAAAACCTAATAAGCTTTTAGCTCAACAAATTCACAAACAAGAAGTTCGCAATGCAATACCAGTAATCACCAACACAAATGGAGAAGAAATCATTGACCATAAAAATATAATGCACACATTTAGAGATTATTATAAATCCTTATATTCTACTGAGTTCAAAGAAGACAACACACAATCTAATGCATTTCTGGATACATTACAGACACCACAAATAGATGCTTTAAGCGCTGAGGAACTGGATAAACCTCTGACGTTAACAGAATTACTAGATGCTATAAAATCACTTCAAAGCGGGAAATCAGCAGGCCCTGATGATTACCCTGTGGAATTTTATAAGAAATTCTCCACTCAGCTAGCTCCCCTCTTATTGGCAACATTTACAGAAGCTAGAGACAACCAAATACTACCTCAAACATTTCGTCAAGCATTAATCACCATCTTTCCTAAACAAAATAAGGACTTGTTACAATGTGCATCATATTGACCAATTTCACTCCTGAATAATGATGTTAAGATACTCTCAAAAATTCTAGCTAGAAAGATGGAGAAAGTGCTGCCCTCGGTAATATCACAGGATCAAACTGGATTTATTAAAGGCCGACACCTACCTTCCAATCTCCGATGCTTGTTTAATGTTATATATTCACCAGCAAAATCAAACACCCCAGAGATATTACTATCATTAGACACAGAAAAAGCATTTGATATGATTGAATGGAACTACCTTTTCACTGCATTGGAAAAATTTGGGTTTGGCCCGAATATTTGTGCATGGATCAAACTACTGTATACCAATCCAGAAGCTTCAGTTTGTATTAACAACATTTGTTCAGACTACTTTAAGCTAGAACGTGGCACCAGACAAGGATGTCCCTTGTCACCATTGCTGTTTGCAATTGCCACTGAACCACTGGCGGTTCACTGTCGAAGTTCTTATCAGATAAAGGGGATTATCAGAGAAGGACTGGAACAGAAAATCTCTCTATATGCAGAAGATATGGTTTTATATATATCAGACCCAGAAAACACTGCAGTTTTAACAGCACTCACAGAATTTCAAAAGATAATAGTCTCAGAATTAATCTGAATAAAAGTATACTCTTTCCAGTGAAATCACAAGCATATAATATTAGATTGGACACCCTACCTTTTACCATAGCAGATCAGTTTAAATACTTAGGGGTAAATATCACAAGTAAACATAAAGCTCTTTATTAACAAAATTTTGCCGTCTGTATGGAAAAAATTAAGCAAGACTTAATAGATGGTCAGCCCTTCATCTCACTCTAGACGGAAGAATTAACGTTGTTAAGATGAATATCCTTCCTAAACTTCTTTTTTTATTTCAAAACATTCCAATATATATCAATAAATCGTTTTGGAAACAATTAGATTCCACAATAACCTCATTCATTTGGAACTCAAAACACCCACGTATCCGAAGAGCGACCCTACAAAGACCTCAGGCAGAAGGTGGCATGGCTTTACCTAATTTTCAGTTTTATTACTGGGCAGCAAACATACAAGCCATAAAAACCTGGACACAAATAAATGCACATACACAGGCTTGGTCCGCAATAGAAGTAAAATCCTGTAGTACCTCTTTATACTCCCTGCTCTGTGCTCCAATAAATACAAGTTATCGCAAATATACTAATAACCCAATTGTGATTTACTCACTCAGAATATGGAACCAACTTAGAAAGCATTTTAAGATGGAAAATCTTTTATCCGTGGCACCTTTGCAAGAGAACCACCTCTTTCAACCCTTGCAAACATATCCAGTTTTTAATACGTGGAAAAGATTTGGGATTAAAATGCTCAGAGATCTTTACATAGACAACATATTTGCATCTTTTGAACAATTACATTACAAATTCAACCTCTCAACTACACATTTCTTTCAGTATCTTCAAATTAGAAACTTTGTTAAACAGAAACTGCCCGATTTTCCTCACCTCGTACGCTCCACCATGCTGGAAAAAATAATGCTCAATTTCGAGGAATTAAACACCATTTCCGCAATATATAAAATCTTATTAGAGTCCCTTCCTTTCAAAGACCCAAGAGGACATTGGTAAAAAGATCTCTTAATCAATATATCAGAAAAGGAGTGGAAGGTAGCAAAGCAGAGAATTCACTCGAGCTCCATATGTGCAAAGCATAGAATTATTCAACTAAAAATTATATATCGAGCTCATCTGTCTCGCTTAAAACTGTCCAAAATGTTTCCAGGGCAAGATCCAACCTGCGAACACCGCAACCAAGCTCCTGCCTCACTGGGTCACATGTTTTGGGCCTGCACCAAACTAACATCATGTTGGACCAAAATTTTTAAGTGCCTTTCAGACAGCCTTGTGGTCACAATCCCTCCTAACCCATTAACAGCTCTGTTCGGGGCTCTTCCAGACGGACTTGAAGTGGAGAAGGACAAGCAAACGGTGATTGCATTCTTTTGGCATGCAGACTTATTTTGTTAAATTGGAAGAATCCCAACTCTCCTCTGATAAGTCAGTGGGAAACCTATGTTTTATATTATTTGAAATTGGAAAAAATCAAATTCTCAGCTAAAGGATCTGTACAGATTTTTTTCAAAACCTGGCAGGATCTAATCAATATTATTTTAGAATAAGAGAAATAATTATTACCGTTTTATTTCCCTTCTCCATTTTTTTTTTATTTACCTATATATATTTCTTCCTTTCTTTTGTTTATTTTTGCCCTATTAAAAACCCTATGTAATTCTCCTTTGGCTAAGCTCTCCTTCTCAAGGGTGGGGTTTGATTTGTCTAATTCTTTTTTGTTATGAATTAATCCATATGTATGGAATGATTACAATAAAATTAATAAATAAAAAAAATTCATTGTGGTAATGTACAGAACCAAAATTAGAAAAAAACTTGCCTCTGTCCAAATATTTATGGACCTAACTGTATGAATATATACATATACTGTATATACATGTGTGTGTGTGTATGTGTATATAAGTGTGCGTAAGTAACAAAAAAAGATAGTAAAGATCGCATTAGCGAAAAAAAAAGGAAATTACTCGGTGAAATAACGGAACAGCAAAAAGAGATCGAACATATGGACATAGGTGATATGTCAGAAGTATGTACATATTGTAAGGCTTTAAAGTTTAAGATGACTTGTAGATCATCTAATTTGTGTTGCCATCAGGGAAAAGTAGTGTTTCTTCCCAATGAAGAGCCGTATCCGTGAGAATTAAAAAATTTGTTGTTTAGTGATAGTGAAATCCAAAAAAAAAAAAAAAACTACAGGCAAAATATCCGAATGTACAATAATCGTTTCGCGTTTGCATCATTCAATGCTCAAAACGTAGATTTACACAATAATGGACCACACGCTATGAGAATCTGTGGTCCCGCAACAATTAAAGCTACGACAAGTTTAATTTCGAAGAAACCACAGTTCGGTCAATGTATATTTATGATCACGGAGAAGCGATGCAACACAGAATCGAAATGGTGTTCAGTCAAAACCAGAGCATACACTTACACGATCGAATTTCAAAAATGGGGTTTACCTCACATGCATTTATTGGTTACGTTCCAAAATAAATAATTAACTGCTGATGATGGAGATCGGTTTGCCTGTGCTAAAATTCCAAACAGAGAAACCTATCCTGAATTATGTTATATATTGTAGCGGGATCTGCCTCTCTCTTATACACAGACACAGTAGTCAGGCAGGGTCGGGCCAAGTGCCCTGCAATACTGTGCCCTGCATTTATAATTTTCCATGTATCACCCATCAACGGCAGGTGCTTACAGCATGTCCGCGATCATTTTGGATTCTCTTTTACAGCGAACTGCTACAGCACTGGGAGCCTGCGGTTGTTTCGGGATGCATTTTCCACGTGTCGTCCCGTTAGGTGGAATCCCAAAAGAGTTTAGAAACTCAGTCAAACCAGCCATGATTCTTTTCAAAGGTAAAGTGCAGGTTCCAGTTCAAGTTCAAGTTCAAGTTGGGGAGCATGCACTGGTACAGTGCGTTGCCACATCCACTACACGTCGGAACAGCTCGGGATCCCAGTTGGCAACCCCCCGGGCAAACACTCAGTCCAGTCCCACCCTCCGGAAATGACTCTCTATCTGCCGCAGCCAGGTGTTACGTGGGCGACCCCTTGGCCTGGTCCAGACACTTGGGTCCCCAACAATGAGGATCTTACGAGCCGGATCACCCTCGGGGGAAACGCGCCACATGGCCATAGTGCCGTAACCGATGCTCCCTAACAATGCAGGTAATGTGCCTCATTTGGGACTCAATGAGCAACCGCCCATTCGACACAAAGTCAAACCAACTGTACCAAAGGATTTCCCAGAGAGAAACAGTACCAAAGGAGTCCAGTCTTCACCTCAGGTCACTGGATAGCGTCCATGTCTCACAATCATATAGTAAGACAGGAAGCACCAGGACTCTAAAGACTTGCACCGTCGTCCTTTTGCATAGATATCGGGAGCGCCACACACCCCTTTCCAGCGACCTCATGAACCCCCATGCTCTCCCAATCCGTCTACTGACTTCACAGGAAGAGTCACCAGAGACATGAATGTCACTGTCAAGCTATGTAAACCTCTCGACGAGGTCGACACTCTCACCGCAAAACAGACACACTGCTGATGGCTGTACCCAAGAGGTCATTAAAGGCCTGGCTTTTGTTTTTATCCAGGACACTAGCAAGCCCAGACACTTAGACTCCTCACTCAGTCTCTCGAGCGCCCAGATCAGAGCCTCCATTGACTCCACAAAGATCACAGCATCGTCAGCAAGGTCAAGATCCGTGAATCTTTCTTCACCAACAGATGCCCCACAGCCGCTGGACCCCATGACCTTGCCCAACACCCAGTCCATACAAGCATTGAACAGAGTAGGAGCAGAACACACCCCTGATGAACCCCAGAATCGGCTGGGAAAAACGCAGAGGTCCTGCCTCCACTCTGCACAGCACTCACAGTACCAGTGTACAGGCCAGCCATGACATCCAGCAACCTCGAGGGGATCCCGCGAACACTCAGAATGTCCCACAGGGCAGCTTGATGAAATGAGTCGAACGCTTTGTGAAAATCGACAAAGGCTGCAAAGAAACTCTGCCGATATTCGCATTTGCGCTCTATGAGAACCTTCAGTGCCAGGATGTAGTCGATGGTAGAGTTCTTAGGTGTAAAACCAGACTGTTCCAGTCGCTGGTAGGTGAGCAAGTGATCACAGATCCTATTTAGGACAACCCTAGCAAGAACCTTACCCAGCACCGAGAGCAGTGTTACCCCCCTGTAGTTGCTGTAATCCAGGCGATCACCCTTCCCTTTCCAGACAGGGATGACAAGTCCCATTTTCCAGTCAGTTGGGTTGATGCCAGTCTCTCAAAATGCAATGGCAGGAGGATGGACTTACCACCAGCCTGGAGAAGTTCACCCCAGATACCAGAGAACCCTGCAGCCTTTCCCCTCCTCAGCTGGTTCACCACCTGTGCCATCTCAGTGAGACTGGGTGGTTCACAGCTAATTGGAGGATCAGCCTCAAGAACTGTGGACCAGAGACATCCAACGTCCTCGCCGGAGGATCAGCGTTGAACAAATGCTCAAAGTAGCCAGCCCTGCGGGTCACAATTGCAGTGTCATCCATAAGGACCGTTCCATCAGCTGACCTGATTGCGACTCTCCAAAGAACAGATTTGGATGTGTGCAATGCTTTGATTCCTCTGTAAGCAGGACGTGAGTCGCTAGACCACAGATGGTGTATCACTTGCTCACAGATTTCTCTAACAAACGCGTCTTTATCTGCCCTCAGAGCCCTCGCAGCCGTCATTCTCAGTTCAAGGTACAGACCAGAATTGCCATTGAGCCGTGTGCTGCAACTCCTCTCGATGATGTCCAGGGAGCCCTGCAAGATGTAACACCTCTTTCTGGGAACACCGGTAACTCCAACACAACCCTCAGCAACTTTCAGGGTCTTGTCACGGAAGGTCTCCCACATCACAATAGGATCAGTTGTACCCAAATCTGCAACTCATTAGAAACAGCCGGGTCATGGAGTCTGGCCAAGTCTAGGCTCATTTTCCTAATAGGTGGTAACCTACTGGACCTAAGCTGGATCCTAAGAGTAGCAACAACAAGTCTATGGTCAGAATTCACAAACTGGGCACTTCTGTAGACCCTGCAGTTTTGCAAGGGCCTCCAGAGTTTGCCCACGAGGATGTGATCGATCTCCTTCACCGCACCACCAGTATTGGAGTACCAAGTCCAATGATGCGGTTCAGGGCGCTGGAACCAGGATCCAGCGATTTGCAGCCCCTGACCTTTTGCAAAGTCAAGGAACATGGAGCCACTCTCAGCACGGTCACCAGACCCATGGGGACCGAGACAGTCCTCGTAGCCAGCCCTGTCAGTGCCAGTGGCTGCATTGAAGTTGCCCATGACCAGAGGAGTGTCACCTCGTGGGCACCCATCAATCACCGAGCAAAGCTGCGCATAAATTAACCTGTGAGCAGGTTAATTTATGTACTTTTACTTTATATTTTGTATTAATCATTTTTACATGAATAGTTTTGGGTTGTGGAACGAATCATCTGAGTTTCCATTATTTCTAATGGGGAAATTTGCTTTGATATACGAGTGCTTTGGATTACAAGCACGTTTCCAGAACAGATTATGCTCACAATCCAAGGTTCCACTGTACACACATATTTATATTTATATTTTATATATATATATATATATATATATATCCCAATTCCATTATCCATTATCCTGTTTTCTCTGAGAATAGATACACTTCTTGTAAGCTTCCAAAATATAAAAATAGACATGAAGGCAAATGAAAAGCTAAAGATTGTCCAATAACCAGCGGGCCTAAACCTTAGAAATCCTAAACACAGAGTCCCAGAAATGTAAGAGTCAAATGACACAGTACTCTGTTCTGAACTCCATGATGCACACAGCTACTAGAGTTTCAATTTGGGAAATGTTTGATTAGTGAATACTCGTTATATGAAAAACCGCCACAAGTAAAGCACTCCTCTATTAGACACTTCAAAGCTCCCCTGCCTGGTCATGACTGCCATGTAAATATCAAACCCCAACCCTTTTTTCTGTGCTGGAACACTTTTTGTAACATCTCAATGCAGGCCCACTGTTCTATTAACAACAAAAACCATTATATCTCATTGTGTCCACTAGGGGGCATTCGCTCCCTAGGAAAGACTTTGTTTGTGATTGAAGGCATGTTACTTAACCCGAATCTATTTATGTATAACATAAACGACTATACTCTTCCCCAGTGATACGGCAGTAGGAAATCACAAAGGAGAAATAACTTAGCGTTGTTAAACGTCAGCTTACACTGCAGATAATACAAAGATGAATGAAGACAATGACGAGACCTTACCCTCAAGTGGGGGCCAGAGAAATGGAGTCTGTCTGTGTTGTCAATGCAGATGTGGAAGGCATTCTCGGGAACAGGTGGGGATGTCTTCCATTCGTTCGGTGGCTTCAAAAGGTGTGTCTGGCAGGGTACCAAGGCTTTATTCTGTTTCTCCATGTCCAGAACCCCCTCAGACGAACATGCAATTCTAAACAAGGCAACAATGCTTTCCAAACAAGGATACAATTCTGTTCTGACTTGACAGACAGAAATAGCACATTACCTCATGGTCTGATTGCGCATGGTGTCCACTTGTCCGAGTCCATCTTCTTGTCATATTGCTCGCCTGGCAGTTCTCTGCTTAATCTGGCTATGTGTCTGCTGTACTGCATGTGAGTGAAAGTCAAGTTTTATAAGATATATTTGCACAGAGCACAGTGACATATTAAACTTACGCTTACACTCATACACATGCTCCACTGGTTAAAAAAAAGCAGCTCTGAGATCAGCGTCCGCAGACATGGTAGTTATCTCTGTAAGCACAGAGCGAACTAACAAGTCCTCAGTATTTAGATTACACCAAGTCCTATTCCGTTATTGGTTAGGAGAAGCGAGGCTGTAGTGAAAACAGCGGAGTTGAAACTTAGCATCTGCCAACACTCCAGAGCAGGTAAAAACACCTACAACTACAAACTGCCAGGAGCAAATTTAAACTCTGTGCTGATCTGAACGTAGTACTGAGAGGAAAGTCCAAAAGTACAACCCTGTTATAGCCTGAGGCAGTTAAAAGTATTATAGGCATCAGCCCACAATGTTGTCATTCAAACATGACTGCTTTTAAGAGTATAAATGTATGTAATCTTTGTTAACGCCACGTGGAGAGAGGCCTTTAACTTTAGGATGCTTGCTGCTCCCAATATTACCTCACAAGAACAAGAAGAGAAGATCTGCACTCCCACCCAGAAAGATGTCGACATTCCCACCGAAACAGCAGTTAGAAGGCCTTTGCAGACTGAAGAATCTTTGAAGCAGCTGCACACTCAGGCCTGATGGGACTCGGATCATCAGCACCCGTTTGGTGGGTTTGCTTAATCAAGCACTGGGCTGTATGCCTGTGAAGAGCTCACATTTGAAGTGCTCTGTTGTGCTCGCCATCATCACCTGTTATCCTTACATTCACATCCTTCAATAATACACTTCTCCTACATTTCAGTAGTGCTGGTTCTGTCGCGTTTTACTAATTTTGCTTAATTGCAATAACAAGTTTATATTGTTTGATTAGGGCAAGGTTCAGTGCCATTAGTGATTGCTATAATGGATAGCAGCCAAGAGTGGTCACCTTTGAAAAGAAGCAGAGTGGTGAGCGGGCACCTGCTTTGGTGATTGTCACTCCACTCCTGTGCCACTCAGGTCTGAAGACAATCGTTTGGGCTGCTCATGCCTAGCTAGCAAGTCTCTTACAGCGGTCCACATGCGGGCAAACCGTACACATGGGGCACAATAAATGACCTACACTGAAGTCACATTTTGCTTGAAGCAGCACGTCATGTGCAGGTATGCCATACATGTTGAGTGATGTAAAACAGTTACACAGAGTTCTCATTTTGCTTAAGGTGGCTGCCCACCTCCAGATAAAGCTGTACAAATGGGGTTCTATAAAGATCTCATTTTACTTAAGGCAGGTAAAACCGAACACGTGGGGCACTATAAAGCAGGACTCATACACACATAATTGTTAGAAGTATAGGCAAACCTAAATAATGAACAGGGCAACTTCCATGGTAATATGCAATGTGAACACTGCAATCAGGTCAGTGGTGCATAATAATGGAAGGAGAAATTTAGAAAAACAAAAACAGTCAACTCTCGTCCATGAGTTTTGATAATGTGTGAGAGGGGAATCATTTTTTTTGCAATAAGACTGAAAGTGCAACTGGTGACAGAGTCCAGAATTATAATAAACTGTCAGAGTACGTTGGTGTACTGGGAAAATGGGATGGACATGAAGGGGGTAACAACGGAGTTAGTGTCCACATCCAGAGACATTAAGCATCGAGGTATTACAGTAGAACGGTGGTAGCACTGCTGCCGCCTCGCTCTTGAGATGATCAGGTTTGTATCCTGAAGGACAGACGATGCTCAGAATGACTTTATTGTGATGTACTGGTTAAGGATGAGCACTTCAAGGCCGTGGGATCAAATCCTGCTACTGACATTGTGCGACTTCACCTGCCTGTGCCCAAACTAGTATGAGAAGAGAAATGTAACCAATGCTAATCTAAATTAAATGTTGTAAGTCACCTTGGACAAAGGAGTCAGTTATAATCACCCGAGTTATCTGAATAAGTGGGCCGAGTAACTTCACATACTGGAACAAAAAAAGACATTCTTTTTGCACAATTCTGCAATAAGGTAAGCAAAATGGTCAAAACTGTCAACCCCTAGTGCAGCAATTCAACATTGCAGTGGTGGAGGATGCTGAAATCAGGCCAGCCTTGGCACATCAAGTGAGACCTAAACAAAAGAGCTCTAAAATATCAATACAAAAGTGGCCAGGCTTGATGTGCCATTACAAACAGGCATGGGCTATCAAAGCTGTCAGAAAGCAGAGTGAGCGCCAGGGTGAGGCCATTGGCACCAACACCATTAGAAGGCACAGCATGTTTGGTGTGAGCCTGAGCAGCAAGAGCAACCAAGTCTTACATTAAATTGTGAAAATGGGGCTGAAGGGGCAGGGCAGCCAAAAACCACAGACACTGACAATGATTAGATAAAAGAACAACCAATATTATGAA
The DNA here is from genome assembly GCF_900747795.2 of Erpetoichthys calabaricus. NCBI lineage: Eukaryota > Metazoa > Chordata > Cladistia > Polypteriformes > Polypteridae > Erpetoichthys > Erpetoichthys calabaricus. The sequence goes on from NC_041397.2 coordinate 318,926,423, forward strand.
GTGGGAAAAAAGGAAAGCAGCTCACCTGCATACTGAAGTATGAATATAGCAGCAAAGAACGTCACCAAAGCAGTCATCACTATCTGTAAAATGTAAAAAGAAACACTTAGCCACAGCACAGCATTGGAGCACAATGATGCAGCAGACTGACTCGCTCACAATTCTGTACAACTCCTAAAGACCGGAATGACATGGAAGGTGCTAGAACAGCCGATGAGAACTCTCTGCATTCTTCATGTGTGCGCTCACAGCACGAAGCAAGTGCAGTAACACCCTTTAGGGCAGCTGGAAAAGCTGAAAAAGAAGGGGATGCCCGCTTGGCATCACCACACAGTTACTAGAATGGTAAAGATGAAGTCGCAGAGGGAGAGTCGCATCAAGTGCTCAACAACAGCGCTGTCAGGATTGTGTTTGGAAACTTCAGTGTTTATTTGTATAGTCAAAATGAATATTGCTTTTGTTGTTATTCATTCTTATTATGCTATTGTACTGCCACTTTATATTTGTTTTATATTGCTGGTGCATCTATTTTTGAATTTGATTTTCATATCCACAACCATTTTGTTTATTATAATAACATCCGTTGCCATTCACAACACATCTGCATTCTTTTGTTCTGATCTCAAATTTTTAAAACCTTTAAATATTGAAACAACATATTTTTAACAGATATTTATTGTGGGAATACAAAGTCATTTGCCACTTAACTAAATAATAGAATTCACTGCGATTTCAGGGGTATTTTATGGTTTTTTTATTTTAATACAGCAAATGATTGTCATTTTAAGGATTTGGGTTGAAACCCATGGCTGCAACACTTTAATTTTTTTTTTTTACAGTGATAATTTTTGTGTTTATTTTTTGAATATTTTTTTTTCTGCAAAACTCCTTGAACTACCAACTAAAACAAAATTTAAAAATGTAAAAGTTATGATTTCCTTTAAACAAACTACTTTATGGTGACATACAAAACCTGTTAAATAACAAAGGAAATGTTAAATTGCAGTTCAAAACTGTTTTGAGAAGCTATCAGTCAGGGGTGTGTGGATACTGGCCAAAAATTATATCTCAATATTTCCTGGGTCTTTGACGATAACGATAATTAGCTGATATTTTACATTCTTTAAAAACATGTTTGGTAAAGTCATATTGATCTAGCTTGGTCTTGTTAAGAGTATGTTACGTGTAGCTTACTAATGAGATTAATGGAAACAACAGTTAAAGATAAAAGGTCTTACTTATTTACGTAAAACTGAAGTAAAATAACACAAAAACATTTAAACCACCTGTCAAAGTATTACTGAGATCAAGTCGTGCAAGTGTGAGTAAATCATTTCAAAGTGGCCTGCAGGATTTACACAAACGACTGACATAACTAGACAAATAGACAGATACTTTATTAATCCACAAGGGGAAATTCACACTATTGTAAGGAGAGCATTTTAACACTAGAATTACCAAAGCCTATGAAAAAACTCGTAAACCTGGCCCACCTTAAATCCATTCGCACCACTCCATCAGCGTCTTTTGTCTTGTAAATGTGTCGATAAAAACCAAGCAGCCTGCCATCCCATCCCCCCACCGCCGCAGAAAATACAAAACCCTCTCCCAGTTCCAGCCTTGTTTATCTGGGAGTGAGGTACCTAGAGCTGTATATGCTAATGAGATCTCCTTATTTAGAACACATGCATTTCCTGCGTGTTCCGTGTCTACAAAGATCTCCGTAAGTGTAGCATTACAGGAAATGTTGAAGACATACCTAAAAGACAAACTTTTTTCATATTTTAGTACTAACGACAAAATTTTGACATGAAGTGTATAATGTGTGAAGTCCAAGTATCAAATAAGCACTTTCACAAAAGGTACAAATTTAAAAGAACAAGAGCGCTTTTATTCAAGACTATAACCAAAGAAAAAGAAATCGGGTTAGTGTGGCTTGTTGTTGTGACTTCTTTGGCAGTACAGTGGTAAGAGCTGCTGACTCCAATTCAAAAGGTTGCCGGTTCGAGCCTTCCCATGTCCCAAAATACACATTTTCAGTAGTGAGCTTCCCTTATTGTTACTATTATACAATAAAGACATACATCTGATTTGAGTCTGTAACAGCCGGTGTAAATGTATGGTACTTGTAAAGGTTAGCGTTTTTTAAATTTATTTATTCAGTTTTATTCTATCAGTCACGTTAACATGCTATAACAGAGGTGAACTCAGATGAGCACGAGGGTTCTACATTGGAGAAAGAGAACAGAAGTCCCCCACAACAAACGTCCACTCACATATAAGAACAACGCACCAGGCGTAAAGGCGAAAGATGGCACCATTTGGATGCAGTGAGAGGTCAGGCGTCATCCTGCCAGTCAGTCTGCCCCACACCTGTCCTCCAACAAAACACAGCACGGCTTACAGAGCTCACCAACGTATCATGCAAACATCTAAACATTTAGCTAAATAAGGAGAAAACAGAAATTTTAGTGATTGGAAAAATGGATATAATGAGGTTATTAGAAATAAACTTGATGCCTTAGGATTAAAAGTCAAGACAGAGGTAAAGAATTTTGGGGTAACTATTGACTCTGACCTGAATTTTAAATCACATATTAATCAGATTACTAGGGCAGCATTTTTCCACTTAAGAAATATAGCAAACGTTAGACATCTTATAACATTGCAAGATGCTGAAAAATTAGTTCACGCTTTTGTTTTCAGTCGGCTAGATTACTGTAACGTACTCCTCTCAGGACCACCCAAAAAAGACGAGTGCAGAATGGAGCTGCTAGAATCTTAACTAGGAAAAGAAAATCGAGCACATCTCTCCAGTTTTGATGTCACTACACTGGTTACCTGTGTCATTTAGAATTGACTTTAAAATATTGCTTATGGTTTACAATGCCTTAAATGATCTGCTCCATCTTATATTTCAGATGGTCTTTCACCTTACACTCCAAATTGTAACCTTAGATCTTCAAATGAGTGTCTTCTTAGAACTCCAAGAGCTAAACTTAAAAGAAGTGGTGAGGCGGGCGGCCTTCTGCTGTTATGCACCTCAAATCTGGGATAGCTTGCCAGTAAGAATTGGCCTGGCTAACACAGTGGAGCACTTTAATAAACTGCTGAAAACACATTACTTTAACATGGCTTTCTCATAGCTTCATCTTAGTTTAATCCTGATGCTCTGGATATTCAATTAATTATCATTATTATTCGTGGTGGCTCCACAATCCATACTAACCCCTACTTATTCTTCTGTTCTTTTTCCGGTTTTCTGTAGTGGCGATCTGTACCACTACCACCTGATCAAAAGCACCGTGATGTCCCTGCATTGATGGATTAAAGGCCAGAAGTCCACATGACCATCATCTTCAAATTCTTCCAGGAGAACCCTGAATACCATGAGGACTGATTGAGGTCATTTACAGTGCATCCGGAAAGTATTCAGTGTGCATCACTTTTTCCACATTTTGTTATGTTACAGTCTTATTCCAAAATGGATTCAATTCATTTTTTTCCTCAGAATTCTACACACAACACCCCATAATGACAATGTGAAAAAAGTTTGAGGTTTTTGCAAATTTATTAAAAATAAAAAAACAGAAATCCCGTGTACATAAGTATTCACAGCCTTTGCTCAGTACGTTCTCGATTTACCTTTGGCAGCAATTCCAGCCTCAAGTCTTGTTGAATATGATGCCACAAGCTTGGCACACCTATCCTTGGCCAGTTTCGCCCATTCCTCTTTGCAGCACCTCTCAAGCTCCATCAGGTTGGATGGGAAGCGTCAGTGCACAGCCATTTTAAGATCTCTCCAGAGATTTTCAATCGAATTCAAGTCTGGGCTCTGGCTGGGCCACTCAAGGACATTCACAGAGTTGTCCTGAAGCCACTCCTTTGATATCTTGGCTGTGTGCTTACGGTCGTTGTCCTGCTGAAAGATGAACCGTCGCCCCAGTCTGAGGTCAAGAGCGCTCTGGAGCAGGTTTTCATCCAGGATGTCTCTGTACATTGCTGCAGTCATCTTTGCCTTTATCCTGACTAGTCTCCCAGTTCACCACAGCATGATGCTGCCACCACCATGCTTCACTGAAGGGATGGTATTGGCCTGGTGATGAGCGGTGCCTGGTTTCCTCCATGGTCTGAGAGTCCTTCAGGTGTCTTTTGGCAAACTCCAGGCGGGCTGCCATGTGCCTTTTACTAAGGAGTGGTTTCCGTCTGGCCACTCTACTATACAGGTCTGATTGGTGGATTGCTGCAGTGATGGTTGTCCTTCTGGAAGGTTCTCCTCTCTCCACAGAGGACCTCTGGAGCTCTGACAGAGTGACCATCGGGTTCTTGGTCATCTCCCTGACTAAGGCCCTTCTCCCCCGATCGCTCAGTTTAGATGGCCGGCCAGCTCTAAGAAGAGTCCTGGTGGTTTCGAACTTCTTCCACTTATGGATGATGGAGGCCACTGAGCTCATTGGGATCTTCTCAGCAGCAGAAATTTTTCTGTAACCTTCCCCAGATTTGTGCCTCAAGACAATCCTGTCTTGGAGGTCTTCAGACAATTCCTTTGACTTCATGCTTGGTTAGTGCTCTGACATGAACTGTCAACTGTGGGACTTTCTATAGACAGGTGTGTGCCTTTCCAAATCATGTCCAGTCAACTGAAATTACCACAGGTGGACTACAATGAAGCTGCAGAAACATCTCAAGGATGATCAGGGGAAACAGGAGGCACCTGAGCTCAATTTGGAGCTTCATGGCAAAGGCTGTGAATACTTATGTACATGTGCTTTCTCAATTTTTTTATTTTTAATAAATTTGCAAAAATCTCAAGTAAACTTTTTTCATGTTGTCATTATGGGGTGTTATGTGTAGAATTCTGAGGAAAAAAATTAATTTAATCCATTTTGGAATAAGGCTGGGCGGCACGGTGGCGCAGTGGGTAGCGCTGCTGCCTCGCAGTTGGGAGACCTGGGGACCTGGGTTCGCTTCCCAGGTCCTCCCTGCGTGGAGTTTGCATGTTCTCCCTGTGTCTGCGTGGGTTTCCTCCGGGCGTTCCGGTTTCCTCCCACAGTCCAAAGACATGCAGGTTAGGTGGATTGGCGATTCTAAATTGGCCCTAGTGTATGCTTGGTGTGTGGGTGTGTTTGTGTGTGTCCTGCGGTGGGTTGGCACCCTGCCCGGGATTGGTTCCTGCCTTGTGCCCTGTGTTGGCTGGGATTGGCTCCAGCAGACCCCCGTGACCCTGTGTTCGGATTCAGCGGGTTGGACAATGGATGGATGGAATAAGGCTGTAACATATCGCATCTTCAACCTGAGCCTGGAACAGGGGAGAGTCCCGAGGCTTTGGAAAACATCTTGTATCACCCCAGTCCCAAAGGTATCACGTCCTAGTGAGCTGAATGACTTTCGGCCTGTTGCTCTGACATCACATGTGATGAAGACCATGGAGAGGCTGCTGCTTCACCACCTTAGGCCACAGGTTCAACACGCCCTTGACCCTCTGCAGTTTGCATATCAGGAGAAGGTGGGAGCGGAAGATGCCATCATCTATATGCTACACCGATCCCTCTCTCACTTGGACAGAGGCAGTGGTGCTGTAAGAATTATGTTTCTAGACTTCTCTAGCGCCTTCAACACAATCCAACCTCTGCTCCTTAGGGACAAGCTGACAGAGATGGGATTAGATTCATACCTAGTGGCATGGATCGTGGACTATCTTAAAGACAGACCTCAGTATGTGCGTCTTGGGAACTGCACGTCTGACATTGTGGTCAGCAACACAGGAGCGCCACAAGGGACTGTACTTTCTCCGGTCCTGTTCAGCCTATATACATCGGACTTCCAATACAACTCGGAGTCCTGCCATGTGCAAAAGTTCGCTGATGACACTGCTATCGTGGGCTGTATCAGGAATGGGCTGGAGGAGGAGTATAGGGACCTAATCAATGACTTTGTTAAATGGTCCGACTCAAACCACCTACACCTGAACACCAGCAAAACCAAGGAGCTGGTGGTGGATTTTAGGAGGCCCAGACCCCTCATAGACCCAGTGATCATCAAAGGTGACTGTGTGCAGATGGTGCAGACCTATAAATATCTGGGAGTGCAGCTGGATGATAAATTAGACTGGACTGCCAATACTGATGCGCTGTGCAAGAAAGGACAAAGCCGGTTATACTTCCTTAGAAGGCTGGCTTCCTTCAACATCTGCATTAAGATGCTGCAGATGTTCTATCAAACAGTTGTGGCGAGCGCCCTCTTCTACGCAGTGGTGTGCTGGGGAGGCAGCATTAAGAGGAAAGACGCCTCACGCCTGGACAAACTGGTGAGGAAGGCAGGCTCTATTGTTGGCATGGAGCTGGACAGTTTAACATCTGTGGCAGAGCAAAGGGCACTCAGCAGGCTCCTATCAATTATGGAGAATCCACTGCATCCACTAAATAATGTCATCTCCAGACAGAAGAGCAGCTTCAGCGACAGACTGCTGTCACTGTCCTGCTCCACAGACAGATTGAGGAGATCGTTCCTCCCCCAAACTATGCGACTCTTTAATTCCACCAGGGGGGGTAAACGTTAATATTTAACATTATACATAGTTATTGTCTGTTTTTTTTCACCTGTATTATTATCATTCTTTAATTTAATATTATTTATTGTATCAGTATGCTGCTGCTGAAGAATGTGAATTTCCCATTGGGATTAATAAAGTATCTATCTATCTATCTATCTATCTATCTATCTATCTATCTATCTATCTATCTATCTATCTATCATAACAAAATGTGGAAACAGTGATGAAGTGCTGTGAATACTTCCCGGATGCACTGTATGTTAGGTAGAATGCCTAGAGGGGGCTGAGTGGTCTCGTGTTTTTTCTGTCTTCCCTAGCCATCGGATCCTTACTTTTATTCTATGTTAATTAGTGTTCCCTAATTTTCTTATTTATTTTGTCTTTCTTCATCATGTAAAGCACTTTGAGCTACATTGTTTGTATGAAAATGTGCTCTACAAATAAATGTTGTTGTTGTTTACATAAGAAACATTTAGATGTTACTTATATAAAAGCCAGATTGAATGTTATTTACCTCGATTTACTGATCTTCCTACAGCGTAAACTCACAAGTAGACTGCAGAGCTTCCTGTGCTTCATTTGTTTTTTTTTTTTGTAAAGAGTGCCATACTCGATAAATTTCTGCTTGCACATCATTAAAACAACAATTGACGTAGTATCGTAGATGATACATATCGCACACTCCTTAGTATCAGTCACTTGGAGCAACATGAAAATACTGTAAAGTTTGACTATTTTCTTGCAAAAAATACTTTCTTTAGACACAGTAGAAGCACAAAGAGAGAAGCAAACGTGAAATCCATTACCAGACATGAAAACAGATTGAGCAAACTCTTAAAAATACCTGGAGGAAATTAGTCTAGTGTGTCGAGGCTGTAATAAGTTCAAGAAGAACATGGAGGCACAGTTGGGAACTTGTTAGGAGTAAATTTAACACAAACATTAGGAAGTGTTTCTTCATGCAGAGACCAATAGACACAAGGAATAAATGAGGTGGTCTGCTTTGGACCTTGGGCAGCTCCTTTTAATTTCTTTGCTCTTGTCCTCACTCTGATGCAGGTTCACCTTTGTCTCGTTTGTCCACAGGACCTTTTTCCAGAATTCTGCAGGCCCTCTGATGTCCTTTTTCACAAACTGTAATTTCTGTTCATGAAGTTTCCAACAGAGAGCTGTCTATGTGACTAAGCACTAATCTTCCAGTGCAGTCACGTTTGCTCCTTTTCTGACAGCCAATAGTGTGTCACCTGACCGTCTCCAGTGATGCACAAAAGGTTAAAAGCCACAGTGAGTTCAGCAACAATCTCTGCTCTTTCATTCTTTTTGTCCATTTTGTTATGGCATGTAAAATATGAGGCATCAGTAAGACAAGCTTCTCTTCTGTTATGTGGAAGGATCTCCTTAACGCGCTCAACTGAGGTATGCGAGGACCCGCCGAGGCAAGAGGGGCACTGTCGCTAACATTCTCTTCATAGCTCTGACACCCTGCCCTGTAAAAGACAAGATCGTGTCTTATGATCAGAGCAACCAGCCTGAGGGAGCTCCTGTGAAACAACCCTCATTTCTGCAGTTAAAAGCCAGATGTCTTTTGCTTATATTTCACCTACGGACTGGCAGTACAATGCCAAGAGGTATTTCTGTGGTTGGACTGTGGTTTGATTAAATGGGACGACCTGTTTAACTTTAATCCTTCGGCGACCTGTCATTCCTGCCCCTGAGCACAGGGTGTCCCTTATTCCTCATCGCTTCATTCCATGCATTGTCCTTCTGGTTGAGCATTCATTGCATTTTCAGCCCTCCTGTGTACACAACCCCAATGGGAAAATCAAACCTGTTTGGTCTTATTGTAGCCAGTCGCAAACTAGTTGGTCTCAGTAGTCAGGTACATCACATTAGACGACTGTCTTTACAGGAGTGCACCGCCACCGACCACCTGACTGACTGGCTAAGGTTATGAAAATTGCTGGTCATCTAACATGACAATGGCTTAAGACAATCATTTTAAATATTTGTTATTTCACACCCAAGATGTTTGCTAACTGCAACACTGCTGACTTTGAACACACAAAAGTCAATTGGTACAGATAAGAAGTAGTGGAAAAGACAGCAGTACTCCAATCAGTAACCATATTGTGCCTTTGCCTGACATCACAATGCCAGCAATTACTCCTTAAAGAATACAAAACTGCATCACAGACACGAGTGCGCTCTCTTTCTTCTTTTCTGACTGTATGCAGGGCAGTTGGAGCAATTGTTTTGCATGCTGGCGTAAACGATATAAGGCACCGACAGTCGGAGATTCTCAAGGCTGACTTCACAGCATTAATTAAAGACACAAAGGAGAGGACCCCATCGGCAAAGATCTTCATTTCAGGTCCACAGCCTCTCGTCAGACCATCAAACGAGCACTACAGTCGTCTGCTAGGATTAAACAACTGGCTGCAGGGCTTCTGCAAGAATCAAGACATCGGGTTCATCAACAACTGGGACCTCTTTTGGGAAAGACCACGTTTCTTCAAGCGAGATGGCCTGCATCCGAACAGCTTCGGCGGCCAGGTCCTCTCTGAAAACATATCTAAGGTAATTCGTTTATCTTGACTATCTATCTCTGCTCTTAACCCCTTCGGAAATGCTACTGCTGTACTTGGACATGATAATTATTTAATAAAATTTTCCATTAAAGTGCACAACATAAATACTGTAATTACCAATCTCGATGCACGTAGAAAATCTAGGCAATATGGCATAAACACCAATAATTTAATTAAAATTACTACTTTAGATGAACAATGTATTAAAACTATAAAAACAGATTATAGATTAAACAAAAAGTACACACAGAATGGCGCTAATAAAAATAACTTAGTTCCTGTTCCAAATATCAATAACGCACATAGTACTCATCTCTGCCCCTTCGAAACATTAAATATGGCTCTATTAAATCTTAGAGCTTTAACTAACAAGACGGTTTTTATCAACGATCTTATTAGTGATAACAAAATAGATTTTATTGCACTAAGTGAAACGTGGCTTAGCTCAGATGGTGCAGCTGTTTTAATCGAATCTGCGCCTCCGGATTACAGTTTTACTCGTGCAGATCGCCAAGGAAAGAAAGGCAGTGGCTTGGCAAACATTTACTCAAGCAGGTTAAAATGTAAAGATGTCAGTTTTGGTAAATTCAAGTCCTTTGAGTATCTCACCATTGTTATTCAGGGAGATTTTCACGTTCTAGTATTATCCGTGTATAGACCTCCAAAATTCAACGTGTCTTTTTTTGAGGAATTCTCTGACTTAATGTCAATTTTAATTACGAACTATGACACACTCTTAATAGTTGGCGACTTTAATTTTCATATAGATAATCAGTGTGACCAAAAAGTAAAAGAATTTATGAACCTCCTGGACTCTTTGATTTGAGACAGCTCGTTACTCAGCCTACACATAAAGCAGGTCATACGGTAGACTTAGTGATTACTAAAGGACTAAAAGTTGATATAAAACAAGTCATTGATACGGGTCTATCAGACCATTTTCTTCTACTTTTTAATATAGAAATAATGATAGAAAACACTCATGAGAAGCATATTGTTAAAAAACGCTTCTTTGACTCATCAGCAGCTTTAAAACTTACAAACATTCTAAGCAATCAGTCCGTTTATAGTGCCAACTATAATAGCGAGGATAATCCATATTACTAACCCAGAATGAGAAACCGGATATGGATGCAGGGACCTGCCTGTGGACGCAGGAGACATAGTGTGCAGGCGCCACACAAAGCCCCCCCCGCCCCAGAGCGAAACGGGAGAGACTACGAACCGTCTGACATGCTGCAAACCAGGCAGGCATGACATAGCTCAACTAACGCGCGATCCACCGAGAACGAAGGAGTTATGGCTCAAAAACGAAAGAGCTCCACTAACATAAATAAAAAATGAGGCCACGCGCCCATAGGCAACGACAAACGGGACAGACTATGGTGTCCACAAAGGTTCACACATCAAGCCCGAGATATTACGGAAAGCGAATTGTGGTACGGAAAACGGCAGATACTACGAAAGGAGCATTTGCCTACAACGCGCATCTGAAATGAACGTACACACTACACAGCATAATCCACGCACTTCTAAAAAACCGCAGGCAAACACCCGACATCATACATAAACAACAAAAAACCGGACTACACTACATATTTGAATCACATTACAGTAATACAATATTAACAGGACAACCACAGATAACACAGGCGCAACACCTGATGGGTAATAAGAATAAACGAACGCTCCGTATTAAACATACGTCATTCGAACACGTACAAACTATCCATATTACTAACCGAGAATGCTAAACCGGATGATGGACGCAGGGACATCCGGCCATGGGCCGTAGCTGCAAAAAGACGTACTGCGCAGGCGCAAAAAGAGTCCGTGAGAGTCGGCTGAGGAGCCGAGAAAGGCGGACAAAAGAGGGCGAGAGAGGCGGATGAGGGTCCGCGAGAGGCGCAGGCGCAAAAAGAGTCCGCGAGAGTCGGAGAAAGGCGGACAAAAGAGGGCGACAAAGGCGGATGAGGGGCCGCGAGAGGCGGACAAGACCACAGAAAAAAGGAGTGAGCACATACAAAAAGGAGTCACAGAAATGAGGCGCAAAAAGCACCGAAAAAAGGAAAAGGCACATAAAAAAGTAGTCAAACGCGGGCAAAGCACGAAACACATTGCACACGAAACTAAACACCAAAAAAAAAGAACAGACGAGCGCACAACAGCTAGGCACGACCACACCCCCCCCCCCCCCACCCTACAGGCACGGGACGGGACGGGACACACACCAAGAGGGGGATTCAACAAGCCTATGGAAGACAAAAAAAAAGAACACAAAACCACCCCACAGACCCTACAAGCAAGGGACGGGACACACACAAAGAGGGGGATTCAACAAGACACAGGAACACAAAAAGAAAGAAGACGCTCGCGCAACAACAATCCTCACCCCCCCCCCCCACGCACATCCATAAGAAGTGACACCCAAAGTCACATATTCTAAAGTGAACGTCAACACCTTCACACTAGGCAGCATGGGTGTCAGCATTGGTGGATCTCCTTACAATAAAGCACTATTAACCGTTCAACTGCAGAAAAGGAAACATATTAACAGTGAGTGCGATCCTCCTTATTACTTATCCATATTTCGCATGCTGAGAAAGAAACAAGTCATGAATACACGATCACGGGTTCAAAACGATTCGGAAAGGATAACAGGAACGAACACACGAACACGAAAGAAACAACAAAATAGACGGCGGAGCATAAAACGCGCTTCTGAAACTCCTACAGAAAAAATGTCGCGGATCAAAAAACGCAAAGCACAAGTGACACCGTTACAGAGACGTGCCCAAATGGACAGACACGATGAACGTAGGGTTATACAGCGCGCGTCTCAAAGTGCTGCATCGAAACAAGCACAATTTCAAAACGAAAGAGCTCGCGTCTCAGACATACAAAAAAGGGAGCGAAGAGAAAAAATAAATGAACGCTGACGTGTACAAAGCGCAAATGAACTGCCAGAAAAAAAGAAAGCAAGACTCCAAAAGGAGAAAGCTCAAATGACCGACATACAAAAACGGACAGGGCTCGATACAAACTATGCAAGGCGTAGACTGAAATGGACTTTGAGCGAAGCGGAGGCGAATAAATTAAAAGAAAAAAATAGCGCGTCCCAAATACGGGACATGCAACAACGCGGCACTCAAACGCCAAAAGCAAAACATGCACGTAGCGGACATCAACGCCAGACACATATTAAACGCTTAAGCCAAATGGCTGAAAACGCCTTCAATAATGAATCCACTATTGAGGAAAATTCATTGGGATTAATGAATGTCTTTTGCAATCATTGTCATTCACTTAACTTCCCAGAAGAAACAACTGGCAATACAAATAATGAATTTACACGTTGTTGTCAAAAGGGGCAGATTAGACTGACTCCTTTACATTCTTATCCTGAATATCTACAGAGGCTTCTAACTAACGATGTGCCTGAAAGTAAAAACTTTATATGAACTGCATTAGATCCTACAATAGTTCATTTGCTTTTGCATCTACCGGAGTAAATATCAGGCCACCAAAAGGCAATGGCCCATACTGCTTTCGCATATGTGGACAAATATTACATCGCATTGGAACAGTGCACCCTGAAACAAATCAACAACGCAAATATGCACAAATCTACATCCTAGATCCAGATGAGGCAATCTATCAACGAATGAACCTTCCTGAAAACAAACAATGCACAAAGCTTATAATGAGAAACGTCTCTCATGTCATAAACAATCACCCATTGGCTAAGTCTATAAAAATGCTACATGAAGTTGAAAAGGAGGCCAATACAAAAGCAAATGCAGAAGGTATAGCAGCAACTACAATTGCTTTGGTCTTGATAAAGGACAAAGAACAAGATCCAAGACTAACCCGGCCAGATTACCACAACACAACCTTACCCTTAAAAACGGAACAATAATCATGCTATTAAGAAACCTTAACACTAAACAGGGTTTATGCAATGGCACACGGTTAGTCGTCAACACCATGACACACAATGTTTTTCAAGCAACAGTTCTTAGAGGATCACATGCTAACAATACTGTTCTCATTCCTAGAATTGACCTTACGAGTTCTGACCTAGAATTACCTTTTACATTGAAACGCCAACAGTTCCCCATTAAACCTGCATTTGCAATGACCATCAACAAATCACAAGGACAAACCATGGACAAGGTTGGCATCTACCTCTCTGAACCCGTTTTTGGACATGGACAACTTTATGTTGCCTTCTCACGTGTTCGACGTTCATCTGACGTTAAAGTTAAAATTATAAATGATCCATGCCAAGGAAGACTCATTCAAGGACAAGACACCATCTTTACTACTAATGTTGTATACAAAGAAATATTCCAATAAAACATTACTCTATGCCAAACACTCTATTTTTTATTTCTATACGCATCATCCAAACCTGCACACTGTACTATATCTAAATCATACATTTCACTCTTTGTCATGCCCCAATGCCAGGGGTTGGCGAGCGAAGCGAGCAGGGGGCAAAGCCCCCTAGTACAGCATAGGTGAATCTCATTACAGTGATGCACTATTAACAGTACAACCACAGAAAATGCTCCATATTAACAGTAACTGCGATCATCCATATTACTTACCCATATTACTAACGATAAAGAACAGACAAGTAATGAATTCACGATCACGGGTGCAAAACGATACGGCTCGAGTAACGGAACTACAAAGACGAGCCCGCATTGAAAAAAACAATAAACGTAGGCGCCTACAACGCGCGTCTGAAACCACGGAAGCAAAACTGTCTCAGCTCCAAAACCAAAAAGCTCAACTAACACAGCTACAAAAATGGACAGAAATTACAACTAATCTTATGCCATGGCAAAGAGTGGAACATCGTCCCGATTTAGTTGCAAGAGTCTTTAGACTTAACCTGCTAGAAGATATCAAGAATAGATCTCTATTTGGAACTGTTAAAGCAATTATCCATGTTATCGAGTTTCAGAAGAGAGGTTTGCTGCACGCCCATATATTATTAATACTTGATGACGATTCCAAAATCCGCACAGAATATGACATCGATAAAATAGTGAAAGCTGAAATTCCAAACCGTGACACTTCTCCACGTCTCTTTCAAATTGTTATCAGACAGTACGAAAGGCAAAGGCACCTACACAGCATGGTAAAACCCGACATAATACGGAAGGCGCAGGCATCGCCGCCATATTGTGAGTGGTACTACTGGGTAGTGAAGGCACAGGCATCACCGCCATATTGTGCGTGGCACTACTGCGAAGTGAAGTTAGGAATAATGTGCTGCTTGGGATCGTACAAAACGGCGAACGCTATCCACTGTCTGAAACTGCGGAGGCAAAGCAGGCACGGGTTCAAACCGAACGAGCTCGACTGACGGATATACGCCTACAACGCGCATCTCAAACCGCAGAAACAGGGCAAGCACGGGTTCAAAACAACGCAAGCTCCTACAACGCGCGTCTGAAACTACGGCTGCCCAGCGGGCACGGGTTCAAAACGCCGGGGGTAGGCGAGCGAAGTGAGCAGGGGGTGGAGCCCCCTTGTGTAAGTAATAAGGTGGAAAGATTTAATACTAAGGTGAGAGCTGCTGTTGACATAGTTCCACCTGAAAAGACAGTTAAAAAATCTTCTAGCATTGTTATACCATGGAAGACCCAAAGAGTGTCTGATTTAAAGAGAACATGCTGGAGAGCTGAGCGTAAATGGAGGAAAACTAAACTAACTATCCACTATGAAATATTGAAAGTTAAAATAACAGATACAATAACACAGTCCGTCTTGAGAGGCGCTGCTATTTCTCTAAGATTATAAATCACAATGCTAGTAATCACAGAGTCTTATTCTCAATGATTGATCGTCTGTTAAACCCAAGTAACTCAAAGGAATGCTTCCTACGTACTTCAAGTAAAACCTGTGAGGCTATCGCTGTATTTTTCAAACAAAAAATGACTGATATTATAAATAACATCGTATATCTCCCCAACACTAAGGATCCTCCTAAACCCCAGTATTCCGTTATAAACAAATTGAACTCTTTCACTAGGATAGATTTACCTGATTTACATAAAATAATTTCTCAAATGAAACCCTCCACCTGTGCCCTTGACCCAATACCAACACATTTTTTCAAAGAAGTATCGGGCGTGCTAATTGATAATGTTCTTGACATAGTAAATTCATCATTAGATATGGGGGTCTTCCCAGACTGTCTCAAGACTGCTGTAGTTAAACCCCTACTTAAGAAAAATAATCTCGACCCCTCTTCTCTTGAAAATTTTAGACCCATCTCTAACCTGCCTTTCTTATGTAAAATTTTAGAGAAGGCAGTCATTATGCAGTTAAATGAGCACCTCAATAAACCTGCTATTCTTGATAAATTTCAATCAGGTTTTAGAACAAATCGCAGCACAGAAACTGCACTCGTTAAAGTAGTAAATGACTTGCGGGTAAATGCAGACAGAGGCCATTTATCTGTTCTCATCATCTTAGATCTGAGTGCCGCATTTGACACCATTGATCACAATATTCTTAGAAATCGCCTTAGTCAATGGGTGGGCCTCACTGGCAGGCTCTTAAATTTGTTTGAATCCTACCTGGCAGGGAGAAAATTCTTTGTTAGTTGTGGTAATTACAACTCAAAGACCCCTGATATCCTATATGGTGGTCCACAAGGCTCTATCCTGGGTCCGCTGCTCTTCTGAATCTACATGCTTCCATTAGGTCAGATTATCTCAGGGCACAATGTGAGCTACCACAGCTATGCTGATGACACACAGCTGTATTTATCAATAGCACCTGATGACCCCGAATCTCTTGATTCACTAACACAATGCCTGACTTGTATTTCAGAATGGATGAATAGTAACTTTCTCAAGCTAAATAAAGAGAAAACTGAAATCTTAGTGATTGGCAATAATGGATATAATGAGGCTATTAGAAATAAACTGGAAGCATTAGGATTAAAAGTCAAGACGGAGGTAAAAAGCTTAGGGGTAACCGTTGACTGTAATCTGAATTTTAAATCGCATATTAATCAGATTACTAGGACAGCATTTTTTCACTTAAGAAACATAGCAAAAGTTAGACCTCTTATATCATCGAAAGATGCTGAGAAATTAGTTCACGTGTTTGTTTTCAGTCGACTAGATTACTGTAACGCACTCCTCTCAGAACTACCCAAAAAAGAAATAAATCGTTTGCAACGAGTGCAGAATGCAGCTGCTAGAATCCTTACCAGGAAAAGAAAATCTGAGCACATCTCTCCAGTTTTGATGTCACTACACTGGTTACCTGTGTCATTCAGGATTGACTTTAAAATTTTGCTTATCTATACATATTAATAAAAGGCAAAGCCCTCACTGACTCACTGACTGACTGACTGACTGACTGACTGACTCACTCACTCATCACTAATTCTCGAACTTCCCGTGTAGGTGGAAGGCTGAAATTTGGCAGGCTCATTCCTTACAGCTTACTTACAAAAGTTAGGCAGGTTTCATTTCGAAATTCTACGCGTAATGGTCATAACTGGAACATATCTTTTGTCCATACACTGTAATGGAGGAGGCGGAGTCACATATCGCGTCATCACGCCTCCCACGTAATCACGTGAACTAAAAACAAGGAAGAGATTTACAGCACGAGTCAAACGCGGGAACGAAGGTAAATGACGTTAATTTTTGACTGTCTTTTAATACTGTGTAAGCATACATATTAACACATGTGCAATTAAACGTGTGCATTTACGGGGTGATTTCTCAGGCTTAAAAGCTCGCCTTTTATCAAACGCGGGAACAAAGGTAACTGACGTTGTTCACTGTCTTTTAATACTGTGTAACCATACATATTAACACATGTGCAATTAAACGTGTGCATTTACGGGGTGATTTCTCAGGCTTAAAAGCTCGCCTTTTACTAAAAAGGTAAATGCAAAACTATTTTCAATCAGTTTAATGAAACGCTCCCATTAAGGATTGCAATAACATATTCGCGAGATAAAAGAACGAAGTAGGGGGAAATGACGGAAGAGCCGCAAACAGCAAAGAGCAAAAAATTAATTAAACAATTGAGAAGGGAGCGAGTGAAGCATACAAGCATGTTCATAAGGGAAACAAAGCACGGTGTAAAATGTAATTTTAAATTAAGTTTATAGAAACGCTCCCGCTGCGGATTGCAATAACATATTCGCGAGATAAAAGTTTAATGAGAAGACACGAGGTATAAACGAACCACACGCCGTGGCGCAACGTTAGGGGCAACAGTTTCAACCATTCTATGATCTGCTTCTCGCAACTGAAAGACGGCACATGGCAGATGTTAGCCGACTTGCTGACCGCAACATTAGGGGCTTCAACTCTGGCGCTGACGCCACATCTCAGTGCCAACACTTTGCAGACTCTACTTAAAAGACACGCCCTCCTCACTGGACAGTTAAAAAGACCAATCAAACTAACGATGACATCAAGTATTACCCAATCAAAAGTAGGAAAGGAGGCATCTTCATAAAATGCGTGTGGGATGATTTGCATGAGACGCTGCTTTAAAAAAAATGATAAAAAAAATACGGGACAAATCCCGTCCAGTATTGATTCAAAACAGGACGCGCAATTTCATTCTCAAATGCGGCACGATTCCGTATTTTAAAGGACGGGTGGCAACCCTACAGTGCCAGGTAACCACCCATACAATCAGATTGTGATTCAGACTAGGAATGCAATGAATGTAATTACCCCGATCTACATACAAGGCGAAAGTCTTGCAACATTCAAAGATGATGGTTTGGGATAAGTACACCATACAACATAAAAGAGCTTATGAAGCCTTGAACCGAAAAAAGCAACATCTCAGAGATCGTAAAAAAAAAAAAGGAGGTAATGTCGTTTTACTCGCTGTAGATTTTAGTCAAACATTACCAGTTATTCCACGAGGGAGACCAGCAGATGAACTCAACGCGTGTTTAAAATCCATGCTTCTCCCACGCTCGGTTATATGTCGCGTGTTCTCGGGTAGGTACACCAAAAAATGTATACATTTAAGCATGTAATGGGCAAACAAAAAATGAGGTATACCCGAAGGCACTGCAGTAGTACTGAATCTAACTTTATTTCTTAAATGTTAATGTTTTACTGTTTAATAATTTATACGCTTCTTATATGTTGTTCAAATTCTTTTATCAAAATACCAGTGACAGCGCAATGCACGATAACATGGAGTGAATACACCATACGCATCCGCCCACGGCCGCCCTGGTGTGCGCAGATAGGAGTTGATTCTACAATAAAATAAAATAAACATAAAAAGAGTAATACAATCATCACCCATAAAGCGGATAGCAGACGTGACGTACTATATGTGTACCAGATTTCAAGTCAATAGGTGAAACGGTTTGCGAGCTACAGGTGATATAAAATCCTGGACAGACGCACAAATTGCCACGGTAGCAAATTACAGAAGAAGATTTTACTGTTTAATAATTTATATTTATATGAAATGTGCTTCTTATATATTACTTCATATTCTCATATGATAATGATGTTAATGTTTATATTGATTTCTATGTTATTGAAACTGCATGTATGTGTGTATATGTATGTATATATATATATATATATATATATATATATATATATATATACTAGCAAAATACCCGCGCTTCGCAGCAGAGAAGTAGTGTGTTAAAGAGGTTATGAAAAAAAAGGAAACATTTTAAAAATAACGTAACATGATTGTCAATGTAATTGTGTTGTCATTGTTATAAGTGTTGCTGTCTTTTATATATATATATATATATATATATATATATATATATATATATATATATATATATTATATATATAATATACACACACACATAAACATTTATATACATATACATATCTACATATACACATATCTACATATATATACACACATACATAAACACACACATAAGACTTATTGACTGAAACGGGCTTTCACGAAAAAAGTTAGGGCTTTGCTACAGGATACACCCTCCACAAGTTAACCAAGTAAAAATAAAATATATATTTCTGTTTTATTTAAACCTTTTAAGTTCATATGCATAGCCCCATTTGGCTGTTTAATTTTTTTTTTCTTTCTTCAGTAATATTTAATCTCCTTAAAGAAAAAGAACATATCCATTTTACTTTTTTTGTATCTCTGTAGTAATATTTTAGTGTAAAAGAATAACCAGTATTTAAACCTTTTATGTTACTTTATACATTTATTTTACACAATGTTGAAAAATTAATAAGAAAGCTACATATTTTGGCAGCTGCTGCTTTCATTTTCAATGAAATGAAAAAAGCTCTCCAGGAGAAAACGTCAATGAAGAAGAAACAGTTTGCACTATCTAAAAAGGAGAAACCCTCATTTATAAAAGTTTGCTGCAGATGACTTAACTGAAAATAAATGAATAGTTCCTATGTGTATAATACATATTTATCTATTTGACTTATGCCTTTATTCCACCAACTTACAACATCTGAAGTACAATTTGTTACATTACTTTTGTTTTTTGCAGCACAGGCAGGTGAAGTGACTTCCTCAGGGTCACACAGTGGTGTCAGTACCAGGATTTGAACTGACAAGCTCCGGGTTTGCTGAAATATTACTGAAGAAAGAAAAAAAAACGAAAACGGGCAAATGAGGCTATGCATACAAATGTCCATCCATCCATTATCCAACCTGCCATATCCTAAATACAGGAGCCAATAAATAGATATGTATATATACAGTATATATATATATATATATATATATATATATATATATATATATATATATATATGTGAATGTATGTATGTATATATCTATGTCTATATATATATATATATATATATGTAGATATGTAAATTTTTATATGTATATATATGTTTATGTGGATGTGTATATATGTATGTATATGTAGATATGTATATATGTAGATATGTATATGTATATATATGTTTATGTGTGTGTGTGTGCATATTATATATATAAAAGACAGCAACACTCATAACAATGACAACACAATTACATTGACAATCATGTTACGTTATTTTTAAAATGTTTCCTTTTCTTTTTCATAACCTCTTTAACACACTACTTCTCCGCTGCGAAGCGCGGGTATTTTGCTATTTATCTCTTTATATAAAGGAGAGTTGGGATCCGAGAGACTGTGTTTGTGTGTTTGTGGAGGGATGGAGAGTTAAGGCGGGTGTTGGAGTCACATGATCATCTCCCCTCCCATTCACCTCATTTGATTCACTTCATTTCGCTCGAGCTGAGCTCCACAGCTGGCGCGGTCTTGCTGTTCTTGATTTGCTTTTCACATGGCCAAGTATACGTTGCATGCTCAAGAGTAAGCTCAGCTCACAACTTGGTCATATTACAACCGGTGGGGCGAACTGACAACATGGTATGCAAAGAGATCCTTAACAAATAATTATTGGTATAATTCCCCTCAGTTTATTATATAAAATTTTAAAGCAGTACTTCGCCGCTGCGAAGCGCGGGTATTTTGCTCTATATATATGTGTGTGAATGTATGTATGTATATATGTATGTCTATATTTATATCTATATCTATATATATATATATATATATATATATATATATATATATAATATATATATATATATGTGTAGATATGTAAATTTGTATATGTGTATGTATATATATATATATATATATATATATATATATATATATATATATATATATATATATGTGGATGTGTATATGTATATATATGTATATGTAGATATGTGTATATGTAGATATGTATATATATATGTATATATGTTTATGTATATATATGGTTACATAACCTCTTTAACACACTACTTCTCCGCTGCAAAGCGCGGGTATTTTGCTATATATATATATATATATATATATATATATATATATATAAAAGACAGCAACACTTATAACAATGACAACACAATTACATTGACAATCATGTTACGTTATTTTTAAAATGTTTCCTTTTTTTTTCATAACCTCTTTAACACACTACTTCTCCGCTGCGAAGCGCGGGTATTTTGCTAGTGGTTTATAAAGCCTTAAATAATCTCGCCCCATCCTATATATTGGAATGTCTGACATCTTATATTCCAAATCGCAACCTCAGATCCTCAACTGAGTGTCTCCTTAGAATTCCAAGAGCAAAACTTAAAAGAAGTGGTGAGGCGGCCTTCTGCTTTTATGCACCTAAAATCTGAAATAGCCTGCCAGTAGGAATTCACCAGGCTGATACAGTGGAGCACTTTAAAAAACTACTGAAAACACATTACTGTAACATGGCCTTCTCATAACTTATTTAGTATTAGTAATTAGTATTTTGTAATAATCCATATTACTAACCAAGAATGCTAAACCGGATGGACGCAGGGACATCCGGCCATGGGCCGTAGCCGCAAAAAGACGTACTGCGCAGGCGGCCCAAGAAATGAGGCGCCGCGAGAGGCGGCCGCGACCACAGAAAAAAGGAGTCAGCACACAAAAAAGGAGTCAAATGCAGGCGAAGCACACAGCGCCGCACGAAAGCCATTGCACAAAAAACTAGCACACAAAAAAAAAGAAGCCGCTCGCGCCCCACGAATCCCACACCCACCTCCAAGCACCCCCCCCCCCTACAAGCAACGGACGGGACACACACAAAGAGGACGATTCAACCAGCCCCTGGCACACAAAAAAAGAACCCGCAACCCCCCCCCCACACAAGCAACGGACGGGACACACACAAAGACGAGGATTCAACAAGCCCCTGGCACACAAAAAGAAAGAAGACGCTCGCGACCCACCAATCCCACCACCCCTCCAAGCAACATGCCGCCCCTGCCCCCCCAGACGCCGGCAAAGCACACAGCGCCTCACGAATCCCATTGCACACGAAACGGGACGCACACAAAGCGTAGGATTCAACAAGCTCCTACCACACTAAAAAAAAGAAGCCGTGACCGCCACACCAAGCCCATTAGAGACGAAACGGGACAGACTACGGACATGGCACACGAAACGTTCACAACAACGACGATTCAGACCCACAAACACACTAACATCAATAAGAAGTGACACCCAAAGCCCCATTTCTAAAGGAACCGTTCGCAGACACCTGCTAAACGATTACGCCACTTAGCTGACAACGCGTTCGATAATGAGTCCACTATTAAGGAAAATTCATTGGGATTAATGAATGTCATTTGCAATCATCGTCATTCACTTAACTTCCCTGAAGAAACAACTGGCAATACAAGTAATGAATTTACATGTTGTTGTCAAAAGGTTCAGATTAGACTGCCTCCTTTACATTCATATCCTGAATATCTACAGTAGCTTACGATGACTAACGATGTACCTGAAAGTAAAAACTTTATGAACTGCATTAGATCCTACAATAATTCATTTGCTTTTGCATCTACCGAAGTAAATATCAGGCCACCAAAAGGCAATGGCCCATACTGCTTTCGCATATGTGGACAAATATTACATCGCATTGGAACAGTACACCCTGAAACAAATCAACAACGCAAATATGCACAAATCTACACACAAAGCCCCATTTCTAAATGAACCGTCCGTATTAAACATACGTCATCTCAACACGTTCACACTATGCAGCATAGGTGGATCTCATTACAATAAGGCACTATTAACCGTTCAACCGCAGAAAAGGCTCCACATTAACAGTGAGTGCGATCCTCCTTATTACTTATCCATATTTATCACGCTCAAGAACAAACAAGTCATGAATTCACGATCACGGGTACAAATCGCTACGGCTTCGATAACGGGACCAAACACAATTCACACTATGCAGCATAGGTGGATCTCATTATAATCAGGCACTATTAACCGTTCAACCGCAGAAAAGGCTCCATATTAACAGTGAGTGCGATCCTCCTTATTACTTATCCATATTTGTAACGCTGAAGAACAAACAATTCATGAATTCACGATCACGGGTACAAACCGATATGGCTCGAGTAACGGGACCAAACACACGAACCCGCATGAAAAAAAACAATACACGTCGGCTCCAACGCGCTTCTGAAACTCTGGAAGAAAAAATGTCTCGGCTCCAAAAACGCAAAGCTCAAATAACACAGTTACAGAAACGAACCCAAATGGACAGACACACTGAATGTGGACGCATGCAGCGCGCATCTCACAGTACTGCATCGAAACAGGCACGGCTTCAAAACAAAACACCTCCCGTCTCAGACATACAGAAACGGCAGCGAGGAAAGATCAACGACAGACACCTGCTAAACGATTGTGCCAGTTAGCTGACAACGCGTTCAATAATAAGTCCACTATTCAGGAAAATTCATTGAGATTAATGAATGTCATTTGCAATCATTGTCATTCACTTAACTTCCCTGAAGAAACAACTGGCAATACAAGTAATGAATTTACACGTTGCTTTCAAAACGGTCAAATTAGACTGCCTCCTTTACATTCATATCCTGAATATCTACAGAAGCTTCTAACTAACGATGTACCTGAAAGTGAAATCTTTATGAACTGCATTAGATCCTACAAATCGATATCCACTATGAACATTAACAGTGGCACTGCACATGACATCCGTCTTGCAAAACTGTTAATTATTGATGAATGTACAATGGCATCCACTCACTTACTCCACACCATTCATAAACTTATACAAACGTTTATGAATAATGATCTTCTCTTTGGAGGAAACGTACTTTTATTACGAGGAGATTTTAGACAGTGCGTAGCTATTGTTCCACATTCCATGCGCTCAGCTATTGTTCAGTGCACCTTACAATACGCAGACAAATGGCATTGCTTTCAAAAGATACAGTTAGTACATAACATGCGATATCCACATCCAGATCATAACAATTGGTTATTACATCTGGGAGATGGTACACTCACCAATACAGATAGACCTCACCCAGATATTATTACAATTCCTCAAACCTTTATCTGCGCCGACTTAGTTACAGACAGATTTGGAACAGCAATCTCATTTGACCAAATGCCCCTTTTAACACAACGCACTATATTATGTCCAAAAAATATTAATGTGGAAAACATAACTACCCAAGTCATTACATTACTGCATCATCTACACCTT
The DNA here is from genome assembly GCF_900747795.2 of Erpetoichthys calabaricus. Classification (NCBI taxonomy): domain Eukaryota; kingdom Metazoa; phylum Chordata; class Cladistia; order Polypteriformes; family Polypteridae; genus Erpetoichthys; species Erpetoichthys calabaricus. The sequence goes on from NC_041397.2 coordinate 318,950,662, forward strand.
CACACTATTCTATATCTCATTCATACATCACGCTCTTTCTCATTCCCAACACCAGGGGTTGGCGAGCGAAGCGAGCAGGGGGCGGGGCCCCCTAGTCAGGATAGAATTGAGGGTGTAGAGGTGATTGAACCACTAGGGTCAAGTGACCATAATGTAATACAATTCTCAGTATTTTGTAAGAGTGCAGATGCAAAGACTAAAATTGTTAAGTTGAACTTTGGTAGGCTAATTTTGAGCAGATATGACAAAGTCTAAGTAGGATACACTGGGATAAGCTTTTAAGTGTGGAGACAGTTGAGGAGCAGTGGAACAGGTTTAAAAATGTTTTACATGTAATGCAGGACAGATACATCCCTAAATTTGGAATTAATAGCAAGTGAGCAAGTGGATAACCTCCCAGAGGTAACAGGGACTACTAAGGAGGTACTGAGGGATTTGGAAATTGTAGAGGGAGAAGTACTGCTCAGATTAAATAAGATGAAATCAAACAAATCACCAGGACCAGATCATATTTACCCTCAAGTTCTTAAGGAGGCTAGTGAGTACAGATATAAACCCTTGACACATATTTTTAGGAAGTCACTGAGCACTGGAGAGATTCAGAAGGACTGAAAAATGGCAAATATCATCCCATTATATAAAAAGGGTGACAGGGCAGATCCAAGCAACTATAGGCCAGTAAGCTTAACATGCATCACAGGATTAATGGAAGGAATTATTAATGATAAGATCGAGCAACACCTGGCAAGGACAGGAGTTATTCTAAGCAGTCAGCATGGGTTCAGAAAAGGGAGGTTGTGTTTTACTAACATGCTGGAATTCTATGAGGAGGCAACAAAAGGATACGATCAAAGTGGAGCTTATGATATTACTTATCTGGACTTTCAGAAAGCATTTGATAAGGTGCCACATGAGAGGTTGGGCATCAAATTAAAAGAGGTGGGAGTTCAGGGTGATGTTTGTAGATGGGTGCAGAATTGGCTCAGACACAGGAAGCAGAGGGTGATGGTGCGAGGAACCTCATCAGAACTGGCTGATGTTAAGAGTGGTGTTCCACAGGGGTCAGTGCTAGGGCCGCTGCTATTTTTAATATATATAAACTAGGGGGCTCCATCCCCTGCTCGCTTCGCTCGCCAACCCCTGGTGTTGGGGATGGTGTCTTGTCCTTGAATGAGTTTTCCTTGGCATGGATCATTTATAAACTTAACTTTAACGTCAGATGAACGGCGAACTCGTGAGAAGGCCACATAAAGTTGTCCATATCTAAATACGGGCTCAGAGAGGTAGATGTCAACCTTGTCCATGGTTTGTCCTTGTGATTTGTTGATGGTCATGGCAAATGCAGGTTTAATGGGAAAGTGTCGCCGTTTAAGTGTAAAAGGTAATTCTAGGTCAGAACTTGTAAGGTTAATTCTAGGAATCAGAACAGTATTGTTAGCATGTGATGCTGTAAGAACTTTTGCTTCAATAACATTGTGTGTCATGGTGTTGACGACTAAACGTGTACCATTGCATAAATCCTGTTTAGTGTTAAGGTTTCTTAATAGCATGAATATTGTTCCGATTTTAAGGTTAAGATTGTGTTGTGGTAATCCGGCTGAGTTAATAGTGTTCAAATATTCTAAGGGTAAATTAAGATGGTCATTGTTGTCATCAGAGTGAACTTTGCCAGAGCTTAGAAAGAGCTGTGCCTCTCCAGGAAGTAATGCAATGACTTGGTTATTTATGTGAGCAACATTAATATTTTTTGGACATAATATAGTCTGTTGTGTTAAAAGGGGTATTTGGTCTAATGAGATTGCTGTTCCAAATATCTCCGTAACTAAGTTGTCGCAGATAAAGGCTTGAGAAATTGTAATAATATCTGGGTGAAGTCCATCTGTATTGGTGAGTGTCCCATGTCCCAGTTGTGATAACCAATTGTTATATTGTGGATGTGGACATCGCATGTTTTGTACCAAGTGTATTTTTTGAAAGCAATGCCAATTGTCTGCGTATTTTAAGGTGGACTGAACAATAGCTGAGTGCACGGCATGTGGAACAATAGGTAAGCACTGTCTAAAATCTCCTCCTAATAGAAGTACCTATTATTATTCATCAACGTTTGTAGAAGTTTATCAATGGTGTTGAGTAAGTGAGTGGATGCCATTGTACATGCATCTATAATTAACAGTTTTGCAAGACGGATGTCACGTGCATTGTTAATGTTCATTTTTATAGTGGATAGTGATGTTTCTGTGATTGGGACCGGTATTTTGAATAAGGAGTGATATGTGCGACCATTTATTAACAAATTAGCTGCCACTGTGGTTGTAGCTGATGCGATAATTAACTGTTGTTTTGGAGCCTGGCCTGCTTGTTTTCCGGCATTTCAGACGTGCATTGTAGACGTCTGCGTTCATTTATTTTGTCCCGTCGCTCCCGTTTTTGTATCTCTGTGACTTGAGCTCTTTTCTTTTGAACCCGTGCCTGCTTCGCTTCAGCACTATGAGATGCGCGCTGCATGTGTCTACATTCATCGTGTGTGTCGCGGGTTCGTGTTTGTGGTCCCGTTACTCGAGCCATATTGTTTTGTAGCCGTGATTGTGAATTCATGACTTGTATGTTCTTAATCGTTAGTAATATGGATAAGTAATAAGGAGGATCGCACTCACTGTTAATATGGAGCCTTTTCTGTGTCCGGTTTTGTATCTCGGTCAGTCGAGGTTTGTCTTTTTGGAGCCTCGTCTGCTTGTTTTCCGGCATTTGAGACGCACGTTGTAGACGTCTGCGTTTATTTATTTTGTCTCCTCGCTCAGGTTTTTGTATCTCTGTGACTCGAGCTCTTTCCTTTTGAACCCGTGCCCACTTCGCTTCAACACTTTGAGACGCGCGCTGCATGCGTCTACGTTCATTGAGTCTGTCCATCTGGGCTCGTTTCTGTAATTGTGTTAGTTGAGCCTTGCGTTTTTGGATCCGAGACATGTTTTGTTCATTGGTTTCAGAAGCGCGTTGTAGGCACTGACGTTTATTGTTTTTTTTCATGCGGGTACATGTTTGTGGTCCTGTTACTCGAGACGTATCGTTTTGTAGCCGTGATCGTGAAATCATGACTTGTTTGTTCTTTATCGTTAGTAATATGGATAAGTAATAAGGAGGATCACACTCACTGTTAATATGGAGCCTTTTCTGTGGTTGTACGGTTAATTGTGCATCATTGTAATGAGATTCACCAATGGTGTGTAGTTTGAAGGTGTGCAGATGACGTATGTTTAATAGGGACATTTCGTTTCTTCGTGTTATTACCCATCAGGTATCGTGCCTGTATATGTATTGTAGTCCGGTCTCTTGTTGTCTATGTATGACGTCGTTTGTTGTTGTGCGTTTTTTTTGAGGGGCGCGTTGCCTCATTTTTTATTTCTGTTAGTGGAGGGGTGCTTTGTGTGTCGTGGGTCTGAATCCTCTTTTTTGTGAGTGTCCTGTTTCATGTGGTATGGCCTTCGTGTGGCGCTTTGTTGCATGGGTCTGTTGCTATGGGCGCGGCATATCATTTCTCAGTTTCCAGTGCTTGGAGGAGGGCTTGGTGTGGCGCCTGCGCACTACGTCTTTTGCATCCACGGCCCATGTCCCTGCGTCCATCCGGTTTACCATTCTCGTTTAGTAATATTGATGATTTAGATAGTAATATAAGTAACAAGCTGGTTAAGTTTGCAGATGATACCAAGATAGGTGGATTAGCAGATAATTTGGAATCCATTATATCATTACAGAAGGACCTGGATAGCATACAGGCTTGGGCAGATTTGTGGCAGATGAAATTTAATGTCAGTAAATGTAAAGTATTGCACATTGGAAGTAAAAATGTTAGGTTTGAATACACAATGGGCGGTCGGAAAATCGAGAGTCCACCTTATGAGAAGGATTTAGGAGTCATAGTGGACTCTAAGCTATCGACTTCCCGACAGTGTTCAGAAGCCATTAAGAAGGCTAACAGAATGTTAGGATATATAGCGCCTTGATGTGTGGAGTACAAGTCACAGGAGGTTCTACTCAACCTTTATAATGCACTGGTGAGGCCTCATCTGGAGTCCTGTGTGCAGTTTTGGTCTCCAGGCTACAAAAAGGACATAGCAGCACTAGAAAAGGTCCAGAGAAGAGCGACTAGGCTGATTCCAGGGCTACAGGGGTTGAATTATGAGGAAAGATTAAAAGAGCTGAGCCTTTACAGTTTAAGCAAAAGAAGATTAAGAGGTGACAGACATGATTGAAGTGTTTAAAATTATGAACGGAATTACTCCAGTGGATCGAGACTGTTATTTTAAAATGAGTTCATCAAGAACACGGGGACACAGTTGGAAACTTGTTAAGGGGAAATTTCGCACAAACATTAGGAAGTTTTTCTTTACACAAAGAACGATAGAAACTTGGAATAAGCTACCAAGTATTGTGGTAGACAGTAAGATGTTAGGGTCTTTCAAAACTCGACTTGATGTTTTCTTGGAAGAAATAAGTGGATAGTACTGGCGAGCTTTGCTGGGCTGAATGGCCTGTTCTCGTCTAGAGTGTTCTAATGTTCTAACTTCACTGTCATTTAATCCTGATACTCTGTATATCCAATTCATTATAATAACTATTCATGGTGGCTCTAAAATCTGTACTAATCCCTACTCTGTCTTCTGTTTCCTTTTCCGGTGTCCTTTTGGTGGTGGCTTGCACCACCACCATCTACTCTAAGCACCATGATGTTCCAAAAATGATGGATGGATTAAAAGCCAGAAGTCTGTGTGACCATCAGCATCAAGTGACTCCATGAGAATCCTAACTACAAAGAGGACTATTTCATTTATGTGAGGTAGAATGCCCAGAGGGGACTGGGTGGTCTCGTGGCCTGGAACCCCTGTAGATTTTATTTTTTTCTCCAGCTTTCTGGAGTTTCTTTTTTTGTTTTTTTCTGTCCACCCTGGCCATCGGACCTTACTCCTTTTCTATGTTAACTAATGTTGCCTTATTTTAATTTCTTATTTTGTCTTTTATTTTTCTTTTCTTCATTATGTAAAGCACTTTGAGCTACTTTTTGTATGAAAATGTGATATATAAATAAATGTGGTTGTTGTTGTATGCACTTCTACAGGGTAACAGTATTGACTTTAATAACATGATCAATGATACACTGACAAATAAAGTTCTGTCTATTTCTCTCTTATATAGTGCTTTTCATCTGTCTATCTGTGATGGTAAAATTATCCAGAGTTTATTTTCAAAATGGTATATCAGCTGACCAGTGTTGCCAGGTCCATGTTTTCCATCCATCCATTATCCAACCCGCTATATCCTAACACAGGGTCACGGGGGTCTGCTGGAGCCAATGCCAGCCATCACAGGTCACAAGGCAGGAACAAATCCCGGGCAGGCCACCAGCCCCACCGCAGGGCACACACACACAAACACACCAAGCACACACTAGGGATAATTTTTGTTTTTAATTGGACTCCTGGGCTAATTAAGTGAACTGTTATTTCCCAGATTCTGTGTTTTGGAAGCAGCACTGAAATTTGAAAACTAAATTTGGTTTAAAAAAAAAAAAAAGTATTAAAATGTACTAAGCAGTTAGATGTGAAAAGTGTGTTTTTCTTTCTTCTTACCATTTCATTCTACTTGTCCAGGTGTTCTACTTGTTTAATTACTCCATTACTTACTAATTACTGGGCTGGCACTAACGTAGTTGCAGCCTTTCGTGATTCAGTGCTGTTTGCCGTGGTGTCTGCTCTGCTTGTTTTTAACTGTCATTATTAAGACACAATGAAGGGAGCAAACTGCACAGAGAAAGAGCAAAATAGAATGAAGTCAACAAAAGAGAGTAAAGCATTTAAATCTGTAGCAAAAATAGAAATATTTCTAATTGTCTTATAAATGTAAAAATCACGTTGCAGTGCATTTCTGAATGTAGAATAAGAAAAGAGGAAAATAACATATACTAGCTAATTAAATGTGATCAGGGTGACCAGTTGTTGTCACCGATTGTGAATTTGTTTGGAACAAAAACCTGCAGCCACAGTGGGTCCCCAGAATGGAGTGTGTGTGTTAGAACAATACAACCATTTTGACAAGAAAAGATCATTGAACCCAAAAGGCCTGTCGATCCTTTCAATGACATGTGCCTCCTTCATTCAATTCTGAATGATTAAAGGGAGAACATAAAAGCATGAAAATGAACAAGCTGTAGGCGTCCCACCTGGCCTGCTTGTGTGGGGTCGGCTCCCTCTGTCAGCCTGAGGTGCTTTGCCTACTTGCTAACAAGCACAGGCTCTCAAAAGTCACAAGCTTTATGTCCACTTTCCTCGCCTAACGGTAGCCTAAATTCTGTTTATGTGACGCTCGTCATAACCCTGGATGGACACGCATGTGGCTCCATTACATGCAGTCCTGTGGACCAGAAGACACTGTCATCACAAAGTCAAAAGCTCTCAGATTTGTAGATTTCAATTAAAATGGACAATGACACACTGCTCACCCTCTGCCCGTCATTCACAAGTCCAGTGCTTCAAACACCCCCTGCTTTACCTCCGCTCTCGTCTAATGGTGAACTAAACACGGCTTATCCTGAGCTCGTCATCCACACTCTGTGTTACATCTGGCAGCAGGGTGAACAAGGAGGCACTTCCATCCCAAACCCAAAATCTCTTAATTTATATTCATAATAAAACATGTGACAATGTTGAATGGAACACAAGTTCATCGTAGGACATCCCTACACACTCATGTTCAGCTGATCGGGACTCATCGCTCCAGGAGGGTGCTAAACCTTAGAGAGAGAAGCCGTGTGGACTCTAAACAGATGGCACCTTCACTAGGACCCAAGGGCTTCATGCATTTGTGTTCCTCATTATTCTTTTCTTATATTTTATTTATATCCTATCATCCATCCATTTTTTGGTACACTTTCATATAATGCATGGAGCACCCATTGTGACAGCCCATGTCTATCTGAAACAAATCAGCCCTCCATGGACTAGTTACCCTAATATGTGCCATGCTTATTCTTCAAAGAAATGTGTTGAGACAGTTCAGTTTTCATTGAGATATTGGGCGGAGTGGTGGCTCTGAGGCTAAGGATCCGCGCTGGTATCCCGAAGGTTGCCGGTTCGAATCCCCGTCACTGCCAAAAAAAGGCCACTGCTCTGCTGGGCCCTTGAGCAAGGCCCTTAACCTGTAAGTGCTCCAGGGGCACTGTACAATGGCTGACCCTGCGCTCTGACCCCAAGGGGTATGCGAAAACTACCAAATTCCTAATACAAGAAATTGTATAAGGCGAAATAAAGAACAAAACAAAAAAAAAAATAACACATTGCACTGTACACAAAATTTCCTATTGAAATGCACTGGCGAATTTGTGAACTCATCCATCTTAAAAAAAAAGAAAAGAAACGTTTTATGTGACTTCAACTACAAATTACTGCATCAACTTCATCTTGACAGCAGTTACAACAACTTGTATATTTTGTATAATCTGCAGCTTTTCAACTTCAGTAGCTGGTACTGATGGCAAATAGTCTCCCAGTAAAAATTCATGAAGCACCAGCAGACTGCGTGTGCGAGTAGAAAGTCCTGTGCCATTCGCTGATTGAGCACATACGGGACGCTGCCTGAGCTGGCGGAACTTGAGAAATAAGCAGAAGACAACAAAGGCATCAGCACGTCAGTCCCCCAAAACTCATAACAGGCAAGTTAATTGATCTTCTTAACCATAAATGGATAAAATACAAGCAAGGAAAAAAAAAGGTTATCTGAAAAGGACCCTGTGGCGGGTAAGCGGTTATGCACAGAACAAATGAACATTTACTCAGAGCTAACTTTATACTAAATAAACCTGACACCTCCATTATCCATATTACTAACCGAGAATGCTAAACCGGAAGGCACAGACACAGGTACACGGTGATGGACCCAGGAGACATAGTGTGCAGGCACCATAGCGCGCGTCTCATAAACCGCAAGCGAAGTCTGATTGACCGCGAACGAAGGAGTCACGGCTCAAAAACGAAAGAGCTCAACTAACATGAATAAGACATGAAGCAACAACGCGCCCATAGCTAACGACTAACGACACAGCCACACAAAAAAGAGGATTCTGCGCTGCACCCCAGAGTCAAACGGAAGAGGCTACGGAGGCCCCAAAGGTCCACAAAGATAGTACAGAAGGTGCAGGAAAGTACGAAAGGCGCAGGCGCCTACAACGCGCTTCTGAACTAAACGTTCACACTACACAGCATGGTCCATACACTTCTAACACACCCCAAGCATAAACACGAGATAGTACAGAAACCCCACAGATCCGGACTCCACAACATATGTGAATCACATTACAGTAATACAATATTAACAGTACAACCACAGAAAACACAGGCTAACCGAGAATGGTAAACCACGTGCCTGCCTGGATAGAATCAATGAACGCAGGCGCCTACAACGCGCGTCTGAAATGCCGCAAGCAAAGCAGGCACGGCTCCAGAAAGAAAGAGCTCGACTGACGGAGATACAAAAACGAGCCCGCCTGGAAAAAAACATTGAACACAGGCGCCTACAACGCGGTTCTCAAATAACACAGAGTTTACACATGGACAACTGTATGTAGCCCTCTCAAGAGAGTACAGAACCCTACACGTCCACACTACACAGCATAGTCAAACCCAACATAGTACGGAAGGTGCAGGCGCCTACAACGTGCGTCGAAAGCACCGCAAGCAAACACCCGAGATACAGTGGTGTGAAAAACTATTTGCCCCCTTCCTGATTTCTTATTCTTTTGCATGTTTGTCACACAAAATGTTTCTGATCATCAAACACATTTAACCATTAGTCAAATACAACACAAGTAAACACAAATTGCAGTTTTTAAATGATGGTTTTTATTATTTAGGGAGAAAAACAAATCCAAACTTACATGGCCCTGTGTGAAAAAGTAATTGCCCCCTTGTTAAAAAATAACCTAACTGTGGTGTATCACACCTGAGTTCAATTTCCGTAGCCACCCCCAGGCCTGATTACTGCCACACCTGTTTCAATCAAGAAATCACTTAAATAGGAGCTGCCTGACACAGAGAAGTAGACCAAAAGCACCTCAAAAGCTAGACATCATGCCAAGATCCAAAGAAATTCAGGAACAAATGAGAACAGAAGTAATTGAGATCTATCAGTCTGGTAAAGGTTATAAAGCCATTTCTAAAGCTTTGGGACTCCAGCGAACCACAGTGAGAGCCATTATCCACAAATGGCAAAAACATGGAACAGTGGTGAACCTTCCCAGGAGTGGACGGCCGACCAAAATTACCCCAAGAGCGCAGAGACGACTCATCCGAGAGGTCACAAAAGACCCCAGGACAACGTCTAAAGAACTGCAGGCCTCACTTGCCTCAATTAAGGTCAGTGTTCACGACTCCACCATAAGAAAGAGACTGGGCAAAAACGGCCTGCATGGCAGATTTCCAAGACGCAAACCACTGTTAAGCAAAAAGAACATTAGGGCTCGTCTCAATTTTGCTAAGAAACATCTCAATGATTGCCAAGACTTTTGGGAAAATACCTTGTGGACTGATGAGTCAAAAGTTGAACTTTTTGGAAGGCAAATGTCCCGTTACATCTGGCGTAAAAGGAACACAGCATTTCAGAAAAAGAACATCATACCAACAGTAAAATATGGTGGTGGTAGTGTGATGGTCTGGGGTTGTTTTGCTGCTTCAGGACCTGGAAGGCTTGCTGTGATAGATGGAACCATGAATTCTACTGTCTACCAAAAAATCCTGAAGGAGAATGTCCGGCCATCTGTTCGTCAACTCAAGCTGAAGCGATCTTGGGTGCTGCAACAGGACAATGACCCAAAACACACCAGCAAATCCACCTCTGAATGGCTGAAGAAAAACAAAATGAAGACTTTGGAGTGGCCTAGTCAAAGTCCTGACCTGAATCCAATTGAGATGCTATGGCATGACCTTAAAAAGGCGGTTCATGCTAGAAAACCCTCAAATAAAGCTGAATTACAACAATTTTGCAAAGATGAGTGGGCCAAAATTCCTCCAGAGCACTGTAAAAGACTCATTGCAAGTTATCGCAAACGCTTGATTGCAGTTATTGCTGCTAAGGGTGGCCCAACCAGTTATTAGGTTCAGGGGGCAATTACTTTTTCACACAGGGCCATGTAGGTTTGGGTTTTTTTTTCTCCCTAAATAATGAAAACCACCATTTACAAACTGCATTTTGTGTTTACTTGTGTTATATTTGACTAATGGTTAAATGTGTTTGATGATCAGAAACATTTTGTGTGACAAACATGCAAAAGAATAAGAAATCAGGAAGGGGGCAAGTAGTTTTTCACACCACTGTAGTACAGAAGCCCCGAAGATCCGGACTCCACAGCATATGTGAATCACATTACAGTAATACAATGCTATAAGTACTCACAGAAAACACAAACAGAAGAGGCTTCTGCGTCCCGCCCCACAGTCAAACCAGAGAAAGTACGGAGTCCCCAAACGTCCACAAAATACAGCATAGTCAAACCCGAGATAGTACTGAGGGCGCATGCGCCTATACACCGCAAGCGAAGGAGCCACGGCTCAGAAACGAAAGACTTCAACTAACGGAAATAGGTAATTTTAACATTAAGTGCAATTATCCATATTACTAACAGAACACAACATATACCTAATCAACAAATCCCAAGGACGGACCATGGACAGAGTCGGCCTTTACCTCTCTGAGCCTGTATTTAGACATGGACAACTTTATGTGGCCTTCTCAAGAGTTCGGCATGCATGTGACGTTAACGTCTGTGGTGTATGAAGATATCCTTTGTACGTCATCTACACCTTTACACTCCAATATATCTCATACATAGATCTACACAAACTCAAAGACATTCTGTACTTACATAACATAACAATTACACTGCTATTGTCATTTACATATATTACATAGACCTACAGATGTCGTGACGGTGAACATGATACATATGTCACAGTTACCAAGACAGACAGTAATCTCTTTCAAATCTGTTTCGGGTTACCCAAGACCAGAGGTTGGCGAGCGAAGCAAGCAGGGGGCAGAGCCCCCTAGTTCTCATTCTATAACGATTCACTATTTCATTGACTTTTTATATAAATGATATACTCCCAATGGCAGAGACAGTCCCGATTTCATGGTATCAAGTCAAGTTGGGGAGCATGCACTGGTACAGCCCGTTGCCGCACTCACTACATGATGAAACAACTCAAGATCCCGGTCTGCAGTCCCCCAGGCAGACACACAGTCCATTCCTACCATCCGGAAATGACCCTCTATCTGCTGAACCCAGGTGTTACGTGCGCGTCCCCTTGGCCTGGTCCAGCCACTCAGGTCCCCAAAAATGAGGATCTTACGAGCCGGTTCACCCTCGGGGAAACGCGCCAGATGGCCGTAGTGCCGTAACTGACGGTCCCTCAAAATGCAGGTAATGGGCCTCATTCGGGACTCCATGAGCAACACAAAGTCAAACCAATGGTACCCAAGGATTCTCCCAAGAGACACAGTACAAAAGGAGTCCAGTCTTCGTTTCAGGTCACTGGACAGCGTCCATGTCTCACAACCATATAGCACGACAGGAAGCACCAGGACTCTAAAGACTTGGACCTTCGTCCTTTTGCATAGATATCAGGAGTGCCACACACTCCTTTATAGCAACCTCATGACCCCCCATGCTGTCCCAATCCGTCTACTGACTTCATAGGAAGAGTCACCAGAGACATGAATGTCACTGCCAAGGTAAGTAAACCTCTCGACAAGGTATGCATCCCAATAAATAACTGAAGAATACCAAAATGTCCCGGTTTTAACAGGCCACTCATCTCGTAAAGTTTTTCATTTCATTTCAAAAGCCATCACAATACATTTACAACGGTGCACACAAAACTCCAAGGGGGATCCCAGCTTGATTAGGACCAGCATGGCGAGGAGAACCAAGAAGCACATAAAACCAGTCGGTGTGGTGCCATTTATCTGTTTCCACTTCAGGCCTTGTGTACCATCAGATGGGTTTACTTCTCAAAGTGTTTTGTTTTTTCGTTTTTTTCTGTGCCCTGATCCCTCTCTGATGATGATGATGATGAAATGCATTAAACAAATGAGCCTTTACGCGTGACATACATGCTGCACATGTGTCCCAAGTTGGGACTCTGTAAGCCTAGTCACCCTAACCCTACTTTACCATCAGAGTGCCACACTCAGCTGTTACCAGTAATGGTTACTCGTTGTAATTATGTTCATCTTTCACGTCTGTTATTCCCTAATATTTGTCATAACTGCATGAATGAACAGCTTTGAAGGTCCCATTTCATGAAAATTATAATGTCCAGACTTGCTGAAGCAAACAAAGAATTACAACTTTTATTTTAATTTAAGTTACAAGATTTGGCAATTGCACTCTGTCACTGTATGTGACTATGATGTGTATGTTTATATGTGTGTGTAAGTGAGAGTTAGTGAGTGGTCCCTGTGACTGACTAGAGTCCTGTCCAGTCCTGTTGTCAGTCTTTGGCCCAATCCTGGCCAGACGGCCTTTAGCCCACACAACCCTGAAATGGACCGAGAAGGTTCTAGAGCCAAACTGAACTCAGTCCATTGACAGCTTCAGTGCCTGGGCTGTCCTCCAACGCAGCTGAATATGAAGACTTGCATCCATTTTCTGACTCGTTTAAACCTGCTGTTTCGAGTTTGTCTTCAACAAAAGGGATAAGGCAAACATAAAGTTCATCACAGGGCACCTTGCAGGCCCAGACTATCTATCAGGAGGCTCGGGGCAAAAAAATCCAACAGCTTGGCCATGTCTTTTAAAAGATTTGGCCTGCACCCTGCACAATGTTTTCTTATATCTCCAAAACCTGAACACAACACCAAACATACATGGGAGAGCATCACAGTGAACTGAAAGGACAGACAAAGCAGAGAAAGTGGTCAGCGGGAGCTGAAAAAGAGGAAGAAAAACAGAAAAGAAAAAAGCCCTACATGTCGATACTGCAAAAGGCACTTAAATCTGCAATGGTGTCAATTAGAGATAACGACAGCACATCACAGCGAACATTTAATAATTATACTCGGGTGTATAGCCTCCCCACAAGTTTACTTGTTAGCAAGCAAATAAACTGGCTTTATAATGACCGTTATTGTACAACTAAACCTGTTTTGGCACAAAGTGTTCTGAACATCAGTGAATCTTTACAAGACTGTCGCACAGAAACATCCGTCTATATGAGGATCAGTCATTTTCATGACCACTAGTAGACTTGATTTAAATACACGGCAGACTCACCTCCCCAAAACTCGCCTTTAGAAGATGGCCTCCACCTAAAAATGCTTTACTGCTTTTAGATTAACGTACCACGTTTCTCTGTTTTATGTTGGGTGCAGCGATGCTGTAGAATTGCACTTTACAGAATTTACTTCCGGCTCATTCATTTAAAAATCTTGTGCTCTGATGTTTTTATTCATATCATGTAAAAGGATGGCTTGGGTGGGATTGTATGGATGTCTGATTTTATTATCTTGTAATCATTTGTAATCTAGAAAGCACTTTGCACTTGAAATGTAGATACAATTATTATTGTTATTATTATTATTATTATTATTATTACTGGGGACAAGTAAATTCTATCAATCTATTATTATTACTACTTATTATTACAGCTCAAACAAGGCTATCCACCATATAGGTTTTAGCATGCCTACCCATTTGTTAGATTTAAAAAATAAATAAATAACAAATAAAAACTTTTCAACATAAGGTGGAGAGCATCAGCTGTTTGCATTTATGACGCAGAGGTGACAGTCCAGTGTCAGTCAGGTACAGAGAGAATGGCAGGTGGAAGAAAAAGAAGACAGAACTGTACATACATAGCCCTATCGTCATGAAGTGAAACCCCACAGTCCACGTGTTTATAGAGAGGAGAAAAGAAATCACAATGTAGTGTCACCTTTAGAAAAGCGCTTCACAGCATATGCAGATCTGTGTTCTGATTTTGTCTTCATGGGCCCTAAAAATGATGCTGAAATACAACAAAATGGTCTCTCGCTAAACTGTGCTGGGACCTTACAGGCACAAGTAACGAGCTTGGCAACACACTGGGAGAGGCTGAAATAATGATCTTTGGGTGGCTATTGTGTGAGGCCAGGGAAGGAGCAGCACGCGGGATCAGATGACAATCCTTGGGATTCTGATGAGAACGTGGAGTCAATGAGCAGAAACCTGTGCCATATGCTGCTGTGTAACTGGAAAGGAGGACAACCTCTGGACTGAAGCCCATCAGGTCTTTTGCTTTGGCTACAACTTCTTGCTGACCTTGTCTGTGACAAAAGTGGCTTCTTCACACTGAAGCTTGTGAAGAGCAAACTGAGGACTTCTGTTATACAGGAGTTCCTTAAGGTCATTATGCTCATGTTAGTAGAGAGGGAGATTCTTCTTGGGCTTGACAGTGAACTCCTGTGCCACCTGCAGGTTTTCTGGGTGAAGGTAAAGCCATCTTTTGTATAGCGTGGATTTGGGTGTATTTTGTACACCTATGCTATGGCATGGATGGGTGTGAGATTCATCAAGTCAGATTTAGAAAATTAGAACAATCTGGACAAGAACAGGCCATTCAGCCGAATGAAGCTCACCATTTCCACCCGTTTAATTCTTACAAAATGACATCATCATGACTCCTGGCCTGAATTTTAATCTCAGTCCGGCCATGGCACCTTTCACTGACTGACCAGGTCAATTAGACTCACCAGTGTATTTAAGGATAACAAGCTGCTAAAAGAGCATTAAATCAGCTGGAATCCATCGAGTCAGCGCTACCACACACCGCATAGCGTTACAGTAACTGGTGTCATTTTGTAACCCATTTAATCCAGACCAGGATCACCAATATATATACACATTCAAAGACACATGAATGAGGGTATTTGAATTTGCATAATGGTATTTTATGAGTTTGAAATGTAATTTCGTTTCTTTTATAACGCAGGTCTTGATAAGGTGGACCGTAAAGGACACGGTACGGTAGAAAGAGGCGCCGCCGTGAGTGGCAGCCTTTTCAGCAGCTCCGTGTATGACTGTATATGTATGTGTACTTTTCTACTTTTATTTTTCTATTTTTATTTATTGATCACTCCTACCACTTTATTTTATGTGGATTCCTTCCCTGGACACACTTACTTTTACAACGTGGGCATGGATTTTTACACGCAGAGACTCGCATATTCAAGTACTCAACTTCGGGCGCTGAGAACAAATGCCAGTGCCGGTGTGGTTCCATATTTACCCGACGAGGTAAGAAGGCGGTATCGTGGCAGCAGAGCCGGCACTAAGCTAAAAATGAAGCGGCTTGCGAGAAAGTGGCGTTTCAAGCCTTCGGTGCCTTCTGTGATTCTGGGGAATGTAAACTCAATCTCAAATAAGATCGACGAACTGGCTGCGCTGGTGAAAAATATAAGGACCTACAGAGAATGCAGTTTGTTGTGTTTCTGCGAAACGTGGCTAAATAACACCATCCCAGATGCCAACGTGGAGCTACCCGGGTTTAGCACAGTTAGAGCGGACAGAGATGCAAGTACCTGTGGGAAGCACAAAGGAGGAGGACTCGCTCTCTATGTTAATACACGGTGGTGTCACTCTGGACATATTAACGTCAAAATCTCCACTTGCTGCAGGGATATCGAACTGTTGGCCGTAAGTTTACGTCCCTACTATTTGCCCAGAGAGTTTGGACATGTCATTGTTGTTATTGTATACATTCCTCCTTGGGCAGATGTGGAGACAGCGAGTGACATCATCCATTCCGCTGTTGCTAAGTTACAAACGCAGCACCCTGAGGCGCTTGTGCTAATCGCTGGAGACTTTAACCATGTGATACTGGACAAAACATTACCTGCATTCTCCCAGTATGTGGACTGTAACACCCGGGGAAATAAGACTATTGATTTACTGTATGCAAACGTTAAAGACGCATACAGCGCCACCCCGCTGCCTGCGCTTGGGAAAGGAGATCATAACCTGGTTCTGCTTCAGCCTCACTATAAACCAAAAGTTAGAGTCCTACCTGTAACCACACGATCATTCAGGAAGTGGACCCTGGAGGCTGAGAATACTCTGAGAGAACTTTTTGGAACTACAGACTGGGATATCCTGCAGGGATCACATAGTGAGAACATTGAGGAGGTTGTTGACTGCACTACTGACTACATCAACTTCTGTATGGACATTGTAGTTCCAGTAAGAACAGTACGCTGCTATGCTAACAACAAGCCATGGATTACAAGTGACATCAAGGGCCTTTTGAATCAGAAGGAAAGGGCTTTTAAAGACGGTGATCAGCATGAGCTCAAGCGTGTGCAGAAGGAACTCCGAGTCCAACTCAGGGCGGCGAAGGAGCAGTACAGGAGAAAGCTGGAGCAGAAGTTGCAGAATAACAGCATGAAGGAAGTGTGGGATGGGATGAAGATCATCACTGGCTGCAGCTCGAAGCGGGGTACCACCATTGAGAGAGACGTGAAGAGAGCAAACCAAATGAACAACTTTTTTAACAGGTTTGACCACCCTAACCCACTCTCACTCTCACCTCGGAGTACTGCACCCTCCACACATCCTTCTGCTGATACCAGCATAGGAAAAACATCCCCACCCATAATTACAACAGCGCAAGTGAGCAGAGAGCTGAGGAGACTTCGTGCCAGCAAAGCAGCGGGTCCAGATGGAGTATCGCCACGACTGCTGAAGGTCTGTGCATCGGAGCTGGGGGGTCCTCTACAGCGCATCTTCAACCTGAGCCTGGAACAGGGGAGAGTCCCGAGGCTTTGGAAAACATCTTGTATCACCCCAGTCCCAAAGGTATCACGTCCTAGTGAGCTGAATGACTTTCGGCCTGTTGCTCTGACATCACATGTGATGAAGACCATGGAGAGGCTGCTGCTTCACCACCTTAGGCCACAGGTTCAACACGCCCTTGACCCTCTGCAGTTTGCATATCAGGAGAAGGTGGGAGCGGAAGATGCCATCATCTATATGCTACACCGATCCCTCTCTCACTTGGACAGAGGCAGTGGTGCTGTAAGAATTATGTTTCTAGACTTCTCTAGCGCCTTCAACACAATCCAACCTCTGCTCCTTAGGGACAAGCTGACAGAGATGGGATTAGATTCATACCTAGTGGCATGGATCGTGGATTATCTTAAAGACAGACCTCAGTATGTGCGTCTTGGGAACTGCACGTCTGACATTGTGGTCAGCAACACAGGAGCGCCACAAGGGACTGTACTTTCTCCGGTCCTGTTCAGCCTATATACATCGGACTTCCAATACAACTCGGAGTCCTGCCATGTGCAAAAGTTCGCTGATGACACTGCTATCGTGGGCTGTATCAGGAATGGGCTGGAGGAGGAGTATAGGGACCTAATCAATGACTTTGTTAAATGGTCCGACTCAAACCACCTACACCTGAACACCAGCAAAACCAAGGAGCTGGTGGTGGATTTTAGGAGGCCCAGACCCCTCATAGACCCAGTGATCATCAAAGGTGACTGTGTGCAGATGGTGCAGACCTATAAATATCTGGGAGTGCAGCTGGATGATAAATTAGACTGGACTGCCAATACTGATGCGCTGTGCAAGAAAGGACAAAGCCGGTTATACTTCCTTAGAATGCTAGCTTCCTTCAACATCTGCAATAAGATGCTGCAGATGTTCTATCAAACAGTTGTGGCGAGCGCCCTCTTCTACGCAGTGGTGTGCTGGGGAGGCAGCATTAAGAGGAAAGACGCCTCACGCCTGGACAAACTGGTGAGGAAGGCAGGCTCTATTGTTGGCATGGAGCTGGACAGTTTAACATCTGTGGCAGAGTGAAGGGCGCTCAGCAGGCTCCTATCAATTATGGAGAATCCACTGCATCCACTAAATAATGTCATCTCCAGACAGAAGAGCAGCTTCAGCGACAGACTGCTGTCACTGTCCTGCTCCACAGACAGACTGAGGAGATCGTTCCTCCCCCAAACTATGCGACTCTTTAATTCCACCGGGGGGGTAAACGTTAATATTTAACATTATACATAGTTATTGTCTGTTTTTTTTCACCTGTATTATTATCATTCTTTAATTTAATATTATTTATTGTATCAGTATGCTGCTGCTGAAGAATGTGAATTTCCCATCGGGATTAATAAAGTATCTATCTATCTATCTATCTAGAGTGTCGAGTGGGCGACGGGCTGATCAGAGATGGCGCTCACATATGCAGAAATGTCCCTAAACTCCTAAAGTCATTTAACGAGGCGTGATAAAGGTTGTCCTCTGAATCGCTTATCTCAAACCTAACAGTACCCAAACCACAACCACTCCCCAGCCCTGGGCCCTTTCACGGCAGCCACACAGCCCTTGTTCACACACACCCGCAGCCTCAAATTCACAAAGTGGGATTTCTGTTCATCTACTGGTAAGTAAAACTTGAGCGTTAACTTCCGCCTCACCACAACACCTGTGACTCACCTCTTTCCCGAGTTGTCTTGTCATTTAAACGCCGCCGCAGACGATCTGACACACATGTATACGAGCTGGTGGTGGTGGTGGTGGGCTGGTCGCTACTGACACCGTGTGGTGTTTTCGAAGCGACGCCGCTTGAAGGCCTGTTTGAAATGCGCCCGTCACGTGATTCTGAGGCACGCTAAGGCTATGACGTCACTGACACATGCGCAGTCAAGTGGATATTATCGACTGCTCGGCTCTTCGAATCCTTATTCATTGAGCTCCGTTTGATGTACATGTGACATCAGCAGAGTTCAAAAGCTCGACAGAATTGTCAGGCGAAAGGAATGTTTGTGGATGGTCGATACATTTTAAATGATTGGCGTTTGATCCTGTGTGAGCAGTTGATTTTACTCTGTTTTAACTCTGTTTAGTTGTGTTTACTATGTTTTAATTAGTTTCATTTATTGTATTTTATTTTACTTATTTATTATTTTGTTTTTTATTATTTTGTTTTTGTTTAAAATTTATTTTAGCCTATGTTCAGCACTTTGGTCAGCGGCTGTTGTATGTAAAGTGCTTTATAAATAAAGTTGACTTGACTTGACTTGACTCATAATACTTAGTGACAAGAAACATATAAATTATACATCGTACAGGTGCCGACTGGTAGAATGCTCTACCACTGTAATACTCTCTTCTCATAAATATCCCTTCTTTGCCGCCTATCATTAATTTAACTACCCTTTATGTATAAAAAATGTCAGCTAAATCGTGCAACGTTTCCATGCAACCCTCATTTTTCTTCAGAACCGTACGTCATGTATCAATATATAATTTTTTCGTCTTCATTAGGAAAATACAACATCGAATACTCTCGTGTCACTACAAGTCATTTAACGTGCATCCATAAAAACAAAACCGTTATATATGTACATCACTCAGCCAAGAGCAGTAGTGTTCAGTTGAGGGGTGTCGGCGGTGCAGCGCAGCGGAGTGTAATAAGGAGACCACGGGTTTGCTTCTTCCGTGTATGAAATGTTGCAAAAAGAGCCCCCCATTTAACGGACAAGTCCACCGTGGACCGAGAGCGAGCGAGGCGAGCGATCCAAGGGGGGTTGGGTCGCCATAGGCGGCCAGGGGGCACACACCCCAAGTAAAGAGATCAAATGTAAATGGGCATCTCGTTTCACGTGTATAACTAAGCACATCATTTGAGTGACGATTTCAGTTGTTGTTATGGGTGATGATTTCGTTTTTAAATTATGAAATATTAAATGAATTTGGTTGGAATCTCTTCTCAGTTTGATTGTTAATGGGGGATGCGACACGATAAATGTGTTAGTGACTGGGATTGTGCTTCTGTAACTGGAAGATTGGTTAGGAATGATACAGACAGGAGAACTGTCATTTTTATTTAAGGCCTTGTTTTCTTATATGCTGTGCTGCGAGTAAGACGACTTACTGCTGCTGGTGACGTCAGACGGTATTTTACCAGCAGGTCCAGATGTGTTCATCTCAACTGCCGCTGCCGCACACAAGAGGATCTTTAATGCTGACCTCCGTAAAAATCGCCGGGTTCTCTTTTCACCACAAAGGTGTCCACACTGGCTGCTCTTTTTGTTTGAATGTCACTTGTAATTAGTTGGGCAGCACGTACTTTTATTCACACTTTACATATACAGTACAGTACAGTAGATTTCCACTACACAATGTGGATCGCTTAATACTTACAATGCTCACCTCGGAGTGTCCCGTGTGTGTCTGTCTGTGTGTCTGCGGTGTGCCGGTGACCGATCTGCGCCGCGTCTCTCAGCCTCTCTCACCTGCTCCGGATTGACACCTTTGAATGTTTCGGTGCAGCACAGCGAATTCAACCTGATCTGCCACAGTGAGTTTCTTATCATCCTGTTCAATGGTGGGATTCATGGACGTCAAATGGCAATGAATACAAGACGAAATATTGTAAATATGTGAGGTGCCTTTCGCAAATATTAGTCATCGCATTTTGACGGCGATTCTAAGTGGGGAAGATTCCCGAACAGATCTCTTATGCGATCCTTCCACAGCATCTCTCGAAGTTATTTTGTCGAATTACGATATAAATACATCATTCTTTACCTTTTTAATTCAGGCGACTCTTTAATCCGACTTGAACTCGGGTTTGCACAGAATACAAAAAGCAACTCCTTAGTGAGTCGAGCCGCAGGACAGCAGACTGGAGACATTATGGGCGGATCTGAAGGCGGGATAACTGTAAATGCAAGTGGATAGTATTGGCTAATTCAGAATTTCAACGAATGAGATTATTGTTACTCTATGACAATCAAAAACTCACCTGTCCAATTACCAACGTTTGAAGTTGTCTATCAAGTGTAACTTTAACCAAACGTTTCACAGTTCGTGATGCTTACCGCTTTGAGGTTCCGCCTTATAGAGTTATCTCTTAAATAACCTGCCGTTTGTACCAAGCGACGAAACTCCATTAAACGAAAAGAAACATAAACAAAAAGAAAAAAAGAAGCTGCGGTGATGAAACTCCATTACACAAAAGAAGAAGAAGCGACCAAACTAATTGCTCGTATTTTTGACGATGGAAGTAAGTTTGCTTCGAAATGAAAACGTTTGAAAGTTGCATTTTTTTTCGTATTTTTAATAACTTTGTTTGCATGGTTATGTTTGTACTGTGAACCTTTACGTTTTGTATTAATAATTATTTTCGCTGTAGTAATTGATTTATATTCAGTGCTTGAAGTGGACCCGCACTCAGCGGTACCGGCAACTCTTCAAATTCCACAAGGCGAGTTTCACGAGAACTCCTCGACTGTGCGTGGAAGACGAAAAAAAACTTTTACAATCATCTCGGAAACTCTTGATCAGTTATTCTGTCGTGAAGTGGGCTTTTGATAAAGTTCAGATTGACTGCAGTGGTGCACCATGTTACCTTTTTTCTTTTCAGTTTAGTTCCTTATGTTCGAGTAATGTGTCTAAATTGTAATACCAAGTAATCTGCGATGTTATTGTACCGTCAATTTTAATAGAATTTCATGGTAGTTTTGTGCAGATGATGCCTGCTATTTCTAAATTGTTAAAGACTTTCCTGCAATGGGCAGTGCGCCACTAAATTATAGGTGACTCAGACTGACAGTCACGAGGTGCACAGAGTCTTTTAAATTTATTTACAAGTGACATTTATAATTTTTTTCCATTCAGCCAGCTTGCTACAAGAATATTTTCTGGAAATTGGATGTTGATGAAAAATAAAGTAAATTGTAAACGTCACCCATTTCTTAAACTTGTAATTCACTTGTCGTGTTTGACTTTCACGTGTGTCTTTATTTCTTTCCGTCTTTTCCTAGAACATCCCTGCTGGTTCAGTAGACTGTGGAGTAGACATGTTGATGGTATGTGAATATGAACTGTAAGCTTTCTGTAACTTTACATTTGTGTTTAGATTGTGTAGGATTTCAGTACTTTATCTCTTCTCTCTCAGTCTGCTCTTTATCTGACCTGGATGGACCCTTTGATTTTACTGCTCTCAGTCTTTTAAAGATGCTGATAATATACTGTATATATATATATATATATATATTCTTCATGTGTGGCATACCTTTAATTGTGGCATTCATTTAACTTGCCCTCCACTATTAATGACACCCCTTATACAAATGTTAATTTTAAAAATATTTATTTCTTGATGAGGGCTTTGTTTTTCTTTGAATAAAATTGTTTCAATTAAAAGTCAGATGTTTCTAATTTTTTCAGTACAAGGTCACATTTCTTCAGCAAACAGGGAATTTATTTGTAACCCTTCTTACTAATTTTTACAAGGGGTGCCAGTAATAATGGAGAGCACTGTATTTATCCTTTATATCTTAGGATGACATGCCTGTGACTTGCATATTACTTTAGGTAGTGTCCAGATTGGAGTATTTAAAATACTGTGAAATAACTGATGTATTCTAAAAAACTATTGAGATAACCATGAATGATTGTTTTTGTAGTGAACCACAGAGTAATTCTCACACTTTGAACTTTATTCCAAAGTGTCACTTTTCTGAGAAAACAGGAGTGTTCAGACCCAAACCAGACAGCCAGCATAAGACAAATCCTTCATGTGACAGTCTGATGTGTTTATTTGTGTGTCTCCACCGTGACTGTGTGACTGCAGAGGGGCAGCGGACTCGAGAACAAGGGGCTCAGGTTTATGAGGCTGCAGAGATCAGCAGGGCCTCCAGGAGGACTCAACATAAAAACTGTTGGAGTTCATCATAAAGGGCCATGGAGCAGATGACCACTTGCTGGTAACTTAGTTCAGATAACAAGTACAACTTTGTTACTGTAATCTATGTAGTAGCAGAGAGCTATGATGACTTTAGAGCACCAAACTCTTGTCCAACAGGCTGTTGTATCTGAAAAGGTGTCATCCAAATGGTTTACAAAAGATGAAGACCCTAAAGGTCACCGGGTAATGACCTCTATACAGTAGAAGATGAGGAGCTGACAGATGGCCTCTACAACTACCTGATGAAGTGCTGTCAAGAGCTGTAGGTACCTTTGAAAAGATCGACAGCCCGAGTTCACATCATTGTGGATGTGCTGATTTGGCTTTAGTGAGTCTCTGATGAGTACAGAAAGTGTCTCTATGAGTGACGTCCTCTCTGTTTCTGTGTTTGTGATCGGCTCTTATTGAAGCTCAAGGAACACTTGAGAGGATTTCTCTAGCAGAGGTAGAAGGTCTGTTCATTGATGGACCAGCAGACGGTCCTTTCTTTTTATTTTCAGCACCATTCTTCTGTTAAACAGAATACCATTTTACTTGTAGTGAATTTAGACAGGAATATAAACTAAATACATATAAATGTAAATATTTGTTTAAAGTGAAATTTAATATACGCATTAATACACTTTTAGTACTGGTGAAAATAAATCTTTTTTTTTTTTTTTTTTTTAAGGTGAGCAAAGAGTTTGATAAACTTGAGCGTCAACTGTTGGAGTTTGAGGACAGACAGACAGACAGACAGACAGACAGATAGCATCACTGAGGCGTCTCAACTTGGGATTCCATCTCAGCGCCTCCTCTGATAAACGCGTCACTGGCTTTACTGGTCTTTTTTTTTCTTTTTTTTTTATTTCTGAGTGTTAAACTGACTGTACATAATAGAGTTGTGTAGATTTGATTTAACTATCGATGTAAATAATAAAGGACACTTTGTTGATTAAGTTCTGTATATTTGAAATTGTCTGTGTATCTGTTTTAGCCAATTCATGCCATCTGCATTTTTTCTTTAAGTTTTATAACTGCATTGTACAGTTTTATTACTTTTTTTGAACATTACTAGCAAACATGTCTATCCTCATTCCATATCCATATTACTAAACAAGAATGGTAAACTGGATATGGACACAGGTACCTGCCCGTGGACGCAGGAGACATAGTGTGCAGGCGCCACACAAAGGCCCCCCCCCCCCGCCCCAGAGCAAAACGAGAGAGACTACGAACTGTCTGACATGCCGCAAGCAGGCTAAAGCGAGGTCAGAAATAAAAGACAGAGTAGGAAACAAAGTAAAACGTCATAAAGAGGTTAAAGAACGGGGCCAAACACATGGAGAGCAGGTTACAGATGATGAAAACTGGAAGGCAACAGCTTCAAAAAAACCTAGGCACGAAACACATGCACAGCGAGGGACAGAATATAAAGGCGGAAACAACGACAGTTAAACATCCACACCACACAGCGGAGGCAGACCCAGAAGGTGCAGGCGCCTACATCGCGCGTCGGAAGGTGCAGGAAAGTACGAAAGGCAAAGGCGCCTACACAGCATGGTGAAATCCGACATAATACGGCAGGCGCAGGCGTTGCCGCCATATTATGAGTGGCACTAATGTGTAGTGAGGGCGCAGGCGTCACCACCATATTGTGCGTTTCACTACTGCTGAGTACAGTTAGGAATAATGTGCTGCTTGGTGTGCCACACAAACCCCCCCACAGACTACGGAGTCCATGGAGACTACGAACGACATAACCACACAAACAACAGGAGTCAGCGCCCAACCCCAGTGTAAAACGGGACAGACTACGGAGTCCAGAAAGGGTCACAAATCAATTGGAGTACGGAAAGCGCCAGATAGTACGCAAACACACTACACATGCATGATCCACGCACCTCTAATAACCCGCAAGCAAAAACACGATATAGTACAGAAACCCAACAAATACGGACTCCACAACATATTAGAATCATATTACAGTGATACAATATTAACAGTGCAGCCACACAAGACACAGGCACAACACCTGATGGGTAATAAAAATAAACGATGTCACGGATGAGCGGGGACACTGCCCGGCCGGGACGCCTGGACAGTCCCCGAGTTGGACGATACTTCTCCTCGGCCACGAGAGGGCAGCCGCCCGGGCGTAATTGGGGGCCACAGGAATGGAGGCAGGACACACACCGTTGTGAGAAGACGTGGCCACCGCCAGGGGGCGCCCAGATAGTTAGGGAGTCCTGGATGGCAGCACTTCCGCCACACCAGGAAGTGCTGCCGGAAGTAATCCCAAGGGCACCCGGTGTACTTCCAGGTGCTCTCCTGACACTTCCGCCACACCAGGAAGGGATGTCAGGGGGAGCACCTGGGGCTCATCCGGGTCGTAATAAAAGGGGCCGCCTCCCTCCACTAAGAGAGCCAGAGTTGGGAGGAAGAAGACAAAGCTTGTGAGGAGGGCGAGAGGAGGTCGAAGGTGAAAGAGAAAGAGAAGAAGAGAAAGAAGAAGAAGAGAGAAAGAGAGAGAAGGTTGAAGGTGAGAAGAGAAGGAAAGAGAAAGAGAAGAAGAAAGGGTTGGTGAAGAAAGGCATTGTGGTGCTGTAGGAAAATACAGAAGTGTGCTTTGGACATTCTGGTGTCTGTCTGTCTGTGTCTGGGGGTATGCTTTCCACAACGAACACTCCGTATTAAAGGTTCATCATCCTCACACGTGAAGACTATACAGCATAACTTAATCATCACATTACAGTCATACATTTTTAACAATTGAACCATAGAAAACGCTACGTATTAACAGTAAGTGCAATCCATTATCCATATTACTAACGCTAAACAAGGAAGAGCTAATGGAGTTGCGCTCACACCTCCAAAACAATAGACCAGATACCACTGTTAACGCAACGGGCTATATTATGTCAAAAGCATATTGATGTTGATCACATAAATAACCAAGTCATTGCATTACTTCCTGGATAAAGCCGCCTCTTTCTAAGTACTGACAAAATTGATTCTGAAGACGACATTGAACATCTTAATTTCCCTTTACAATATCTGAACACTATTAACCCAGCCGGATTGCCACAACACAATCTTAACCTTAAAATCGGAACAATTGTCATCCTATTAAAAAACGTTAATACTAAACAGGGTTTATGCAACGGTACACGTTTAGTCATCAACACCATGACAAACAATGTTATTGAAGCAAAAATACTTACAGGATCACATACTGACAATACTGTTTTAATTCCTAGAATTCACTTTACAAGTTCTGCCCTTGAATTGCCATTTACACTTGGGCGACACCGGGCGGCACGGTGGCGCAGTGGGTAGCGCTGCTGCCTCGCAGTTGGGAGATCTGGGGACCTGGGTTCGATTCCCGGGTCCTCCCTGCGTGGAGTTTACATGTTCTCCCCGTGTCTGCGTGGGTTTCCTCCGGGCGCTCCGGTTTCCTCCCACATTCCAAAGACATGCAGGTTAGGTGGATTGGCAATTCTAAATTGGCCCTAGTGTGTGCTTGGTGTGTGGGTGTGTTTGTGTGTGTCCTGCGGTGGGTTGGCACCCTGCCCAGGATTGTTTCCTGCCTTGTGCCCTGTGTTGGCTGGGATTGGCTCCAGCAGACCCCTGTGTTCGGATTCAGCGGGTTGGAAAATGGATGGATGGATGGATGGACTTGGGCGACACCAGTTTCCCAGTAAACCTGCATTTGCCATGACAATCAACAAATCCCAAGCACAGACCATGGACAAAGTTGGCATATAACTCTCTGAGCGCGTATTTGCACATGGACAACTTTATGTAGCCTTCTCATGAGTTCGGCGTTCATCTGACATTAAAGTTACAGTTATAAATACTCCAGTGCCAAGGAAAAATCATTCAAGGACAACAAACCATCTTTACTACAAATATTGGATATAAAGAGATATTCCAATAAATCTTTGTGATTTACCATACAATGCGTTCTTTACTTCCTGTCCACCGTCTGAAACTGCGGAGACAAAACAATCACGGGTTCAAACCGAACGAGCTCAACTGACGGATATACGCCTACAACGCGCGTCTCAAACCGCAGAAGCAGGGCAAGCACGGGTTCAAAACAACGCAAGCTCCTACAACACGTGTCTGAAACTACGGCTCACCAGCGGGCACGGGTTCAAATGCCGGGGGAAGGCGAGCAAAGCGAGCAGGGGGCGGAGCCCCCTTGTTATTTATATATAATATATAGAAGTGCGCATGTTTTCGTATATTCCCCGATCAGTCTGTTTGTTAGAATGCACAAAGAAGATGAATTTTTCTTTCAGTTCAACTGACCCATCATTATTGTTAATTGTAAATATTTCTTGAAATGGTTGTACAATTTATCCTGAATAATTATTAATAACACTTTGTTTTAATTTGTGCTGACCAATCACCTCGTGTATTAACACAACTAGAACTGATAGATGTGAGCAGAGCCTCCTCTCGTATCAACACCGTCTACAAATGGCTCTTTCCTGGACTCGCCGGTAATCCCACAGCTTGGAAACTGAGCGTCGTGATCAAGACTTTACTGTTCACTTACAAACATAATCTACAACAATAAGGGTCTTACTTATCTTTATTTAGGAGTCACATTTTCAATGAAACTTGCATTGTCTTTAACTGAAAAAGCAGCTTGTATATAGGAACACAATTAAAGGAAAAGAACTGAATGCTCCTGATAAATGGAGAGTCAAAACCTTTGAAGCTCAGTATTCTAAAACCATAACTCACAATTAGAACCTCGTAATTCTAAGGTCTTGACATTAATTGTGTGTGTGTGTGTGTGTGTGTGTGTATTGTGGGATATGGCTGGCCATTCATCCTGGCCAATACCCCCAGGCCGCTAGATGGAGCCTTCCTTGCAATGTGGAGATGCCCCGAATTCCAGCAGGGCATCATGGACTATGGAGTTTTAGTACACAGCCCTGCTGGATAACGTCGGGGCCACCAGGAGTCGCTGCAGGGAGGCCCAGGGATTTATATTTTCCGTATAGCCCGGAAGTATTTCCAACTCACGGGAACGGAAGAAATGATATACTTCCGGGCTGAAGAAAAAGAGAAGTTTGTACCTGACCCGGAAGTGCTGGATAATCACATGGACTGAGGGCTCAGAAGCACTTCCGGGTTGAGGACTATAAAGGACTGTGGGAAATCCCATACAGTGAGCTGAGCTGGGTGGAAGGGTGGCAACGCGTCTGGGAGAGGAGGATTGGTTATTGATTTATTATTGTATTGAGTATTGATTATATGAGTAGTGTGGAGTGGAGGGTGCTTTGTGCACATTATTATTATAAAATAAATAATAATTGGAATTTTACCCTGTGTTTGGAGTGGTACCTGAGGGTTCAAGGGAGCATTAGCGCCCCCTACTGTTACAGTATATTATTATATATAATGAACTGCTTGAAAAAAATTAAAGGAACACTTTGAAAACACATCAGATCTCAATGGTAAAAAATTCTGCTTGGCTATCTCTGCTGCTTTGGACTAATGATATGGTGATGTGTTAGGAACGAAAGGATGGAAATGAAAATGATCAACCGACAAAGAGAGGGCTGAATTCAAAGACAACCTGAAAATGAAAGAGGATAAAATGATGCAGCAGGCAGGCAGACAACTCCATTTTGCCAAAATTTCATTGCAGCAACTCCAAATTGTACTCAGTAGTTTGTATGCTGCCATCCCAGCACCCCCCCCCCCCCCTTTCCCCCCACCTGACAACATCCTAATGAGACAACAGATGGTGTCCTGGGAGATCTCCTCCAGATATGGACCAGGACATCACTGTGCTCCTGGACGGGCATTGTCGTGCACCAGGAGGAACCAGCGTAGGGTCTGACAATGGGTCCAAGGATTTTATCCCGATATGTAACAGCAGTCAAGGTGCCATTGTCTAGCTTGTACAGGTCTGTGCGTTCCTCCATGGACATGCTCCCCCAGATATACCATCACTGACCCACCACCAAACCAGTCATGCTGAACGATGTCACAAGCAGCATAACGTTCTCCAGACCCTTTCACGTCTGTCACATGTGCTCAGGGTGAACCTTTTCTCATCTGTGAAAAGCACAGGGCACCAGTGGTGGACCTGACAATTCTGGTACTCTATGGCAAATGCCAATTGAGCTGCACGGTGCCCACTAGAGGACATTGGGCCCTCATGCCACCGTCATGAAGTCTGTATCTGATTATTTGGTCAGAGACATTCACACCAGTGGCCTACCTGCTGGAGGTCATTTTGTAGGCTCTGCCAGTGCTCATCCTGGTCCTTCTTGCCCAAAGGAGCAGATACCTGTGGGTCCTGCTGATGGGTTAAGGACCTTCTACGAGAGGCCCTGTCCAGCTTTCCTAGAAGAACTGCCTGTCTCCTGGAATCTCCTCCATGCCCTTGAGACTGTGCTGGGAGACATGGCAAACCTTCTGACAATGGCACGTGGTATTGATGTGCCATCCTGGAGAAGTTGGACTACCTGTGCCAGCTCTGTAGGGTCCAGTTATGGCCTCATGTCACCAGTACTGACACTGACCGCAGCCAAATGCAAAACGAATGACAAAACAGATGAGGATTGAAAAATGTCAGTGGCTTCCCTCCACCTGTTAAACCATTCATTCCTGTTTTGGGGGATTGTCTCAGTGTTGTCCCTCTAGTGCACCAAAGCAGCTGAAACTGACGAACAAGCCCCTCTGCTGCTTCACTGACCAGATCAACAGCCCAGAAGTTCTATTGACTTGATACTGTACTCTCATTAAAAAGGGTTCCTTTACTTTTTTTGAGCAGTATATATTTTTTTTCATTTTAAACCTATGACAAACAAGAAAAAAATGCCTTACCAGAAATATCATTGCCAAAATTTAATGAATTATTATTATTACTATTAAAATACATTTCCAGCTTTTCAGATTAATCTTAACCATTAAATAATTCAGACAGACTCAGTGTAGTGTGTGCTAAATGACCAGTAAAATGGAGTCGTTTACAGCTGTGCAGGGTGTTATGTCAGGGCCATACTGGAGTATACAGACTCGCTGTGCTCTTAATATGCTGTTTGCTTGGGTAGTCATACAGGATGATGTCCAGCTGAACTCTCTGCCATCTCTAACTTGTCACCAGTCGTGATGCTGATGCCCATCAGTGCCTGCTGTACAGTTGGACTCCTGACCTCCTCCAGTCTCAGAGACCCTAAAGACAGGCTGACGTGTTCAGCACACCAGTAGGACCTGATGGAGTCAAATGGAGGATAAATGAGATATGAACTATATACAGAGGCTGACCTGCAGGCAGACAGGGGGGGACAATGGAATATTAGGAATACTTAAATAAATAAACGTGGATAAATAGTAATGAAAGTAATAAAACACATTTTAGGGTTGTGGATTATAGAAGTAAAGATTTCACTCTGACAGTTTTTTCAACGTTTAAAATTGTAATACGTTTATAGCCCGTCTTTAAGGTGACTTGTTAAGTGTAGGCGACTATTTCATTTGGACATTCGAGTAAACAACAACAGTCAAACATTTGTTTTAATCTGACTGACTCAGTCAAGTAGAGCCCACACTTAACTCCACGTCAATCCATTAAAATTAGGTGGACACAAATTTGTATTGTTATGTTCATTTAAATTTTCTTCAGACCTTGTTTAGTAACGATAAATATCTCATATCCAAACTTTTATTATCATTATTTTTTCAGAGCCACTAATCATAAATGACAGTGGTAAAAATACACTGCAATCTTAATAATGCACTCGACAGAGTACTATAGTGTAAGATAGTGGCACTTGTAGACTATCGTCACAGATGTATTTTACGAATACTGTATACACTCCGTCTCTTGCAGTCACTTTATGTTGACCGTCCACCTTTAGAAATTACTCCCACCTTTCTTTTTACGTATCCATAAGGCAATTGGCTAAAGTGGAGCATGAATAACAAATAACACAAATAGATATTGCTGCAGACCGGAGTAAAATGGGCGTTAATATCATTTTCGACTTCAGCCGATCATACTGTATATTAAATTTGCGCACGTCAGTCACTGATCAGCCAATCGCAAATTTAAACCTCGCGGTCAATCACCGTTTTATTCAACAAATCGCTAATCGGTGTTATTTATCATTCATCGACCACTTTAGCCAATTGCCTTTTGGATACGTAAAAAAGAAAGGTGGGTGTAATTTCTAAAGGTGGACGGTCAAGATAAAGTGACTGTAAGAGACGGAGTGTATATTCGTAAAATACATCTGCGACGATAGTCTACTAGTGTCAATATCTTACACTATAGCACTTTGTCGAGTGCATTATTAAGACTGCAGTGTATTTTTACCACAGTCATTTATGAAATAGCGGTTCTGAAAAAATAATAATAAAAGTTTGCATATGAGACATTTATCGTTACTGAACAACGTCTGAAGAAAATTTAAATGAACATAACAATACAAATTTGTGTTCGCCTAATTTTAATGGATTGACGTGGACTTAAGTGTGGGCTCTACTTGATTAAGTCAGTCAGATTAAAACAAATGTTTGACTGTTGGTGTTTACTCGAATGTCCAAATGAAATAGCCGCCTACATTTAACGGGTCACCTTAATGACCTCAAAGGCTATGAACGTATTACAATTTTAAACGTTGAATAAACTGTCAGAGTTCCTAATATTCCATTGTAGCCTCTTCTTGCCTGCAGATCACAATCTGTTCTTTGTTTGCTGATGTTAATATTCTTCGGTCTTCATGTCTGTTCTCAATATACCAGCAGCTCCAGTGAGTTTCTTGCCTGTGAATCACATATTTAAATTTGTTTTTTAGCTGTATTATGATTACAGATTATTACAAATCACATACTTGACACTCTCACGTTCAGGTATCAGGGAATATAAAACGTTAAGAAAGCTGGCAATAAAATTGTGACTTTAAATAATCCATTGGCTGTCTCTGTGTTATCAATGTTAAATGTAAGAAACACAGTTATCATAGTGCTAATAGTCACCTTTCAATTATTATTTTTACAATGAAGTTTACTATGTTAAACGATCTGTGAAGAGCAAATATTATGCCTTCAAAAGACTCATAATTTTGCAGTTTTTGTGACTGTGCACTTGTTAATCAGGGTATTCAATTATTTGACTTAATTGGACCTTTATTACTTTTGGGATTTTAAATACCTCTTTAAGATCGTCAAATATGTGTTTATTATAATACATATTACTTATGCTAAAGTTACATTTAGAGATTAAAACATGACAGATGTTTGTAGTTCATATCTCATTTATCCTCCATTTGACTTCATCAGGTCCTACTGGTGTGCTGAACACGTCAACCTGTCTTTAGGGTCTCTGAGACTGGAGGAGGTCAGGAGTCCAACTGTACAGCAGGCACTGATGGGCATCAGCATCACGACTGGTAACAAGATAGAGATGACAGATATTTCAGCTGGACATAATCCTGTATGACTACACAAGTAAACAGCATATTAAGAGCACAGCGAGTCTGTCTACTCCAGTATGGCCCTGACATAACACCCTGTACAGCTGTGAACGATTCCACTTTACTGGTCATTTAGCACACACTGCACTGAGTCTGTCAAGTCATAGCCATTAAATAATTCAATCTGAACACCTGGAAATTTATTTTGGCAATGATATTTCTGGTAAGGCATTTTTATATTGTCGTTTCTTATTGGTTTATACTGAAAATTTGGTTTACATCAATGTAGTTTTCAATAGTATGTATTATATATAGTATATAAAAAAATTAAAGGAACACTTTGAAAGCACATGAGATCTTAATGGGAAAAAAAATATCTTGCTGGCTGTCTCTACTGCTGATGAACCTACAGTGGGCTGAATTCAAAGACACCCCTAACATCAAAGAGAAAAAATGATGCGGCAGGCAGGCAGGCGAGTCCATTTTGCTGAAATTTCATTGCAGCAACTCCAAATAGCACTCAGTAATTTGTATGGGGGTTGGTGGGCATGCTGCTAATGAGATGAAGGATGATGTCCTGGGGGATCTCCTCCCAGATCTGGACCAGGGCATCACTGAGCTCCTGGACAGTCTGAGGTGCAACCTGGTGGCATCGGATGGACTGAAACATAATGTCCCACCCAGAGGTGTTCTTGGGGCAGTCAATGGGATCAGTTCCTTCATTCTCTGACCACATGAGGCCGGCTGTTGTGGTGCACCCAGGAGCCACTGTACCAGCATAGGGTCTGCCAATGGGTCCAAGGATTTCATCCAAATACTTAATGGCAGTCAAGGTGCCCACTGTTGTCTAGTCTGTAGAGGTCTGTGTGTCCCTCCATGGATATGCCTCCACAGACCATCACTGACCCACCACCAAACCAGTTATGCTGAACTACGCCACAGGCAGAATAACGTTCTCCATGGCTTCTCCAGACCCTTTCACATCTGTCACGTGCTCAAGGTGAACCTGCTCTCATCTGTGAAACGCACAGGGTGCCCAACAGTGGTAGACCTGCCAATTCTGTTATTCTATGGCAAATGCCCATCGAGCTCCCTGGTGCTCACTAGAGGACGTCGGGCCACCTTCAGGCCACCCTCCTCAAGTCTGTTTGTGATTGTTTGGTCAGAGACATTCACACCAGTGGCCTGCCTGCTGGTGGTCATTTTATAGGCTCTGGCAGTGCTCATCCTGTTCCTCCTTGGCCAAAGGAGCAGAAACTGGTGAGTCCTGCTGATGGGTTAAGGACCTTCTACGAGGGGCCCTGTCCAGCTCTCCTGAAGTAACTGCTTGCCTGTCTCCTGGAATCTCCTCCATGCCCTTGAGACTGTGCTGGGAGACACGGCAAACCTTCTGGCAATGGCACGTGTTGATGTGCCATCCCAGAGAAGTTGGACTACCTGTGCCAGCTCTGTAGGGTCCAGGTATGGCCTCATGCCACCAGTAGCGACACTGACCGCAGCCAAATGCAAAATGAGTGACAAAACAGATGAGGAGGGAAAAATGTCAGTGGCCTCCCTCCACCTGTTAAACCATTAATTCCTGTTTTGGGGGTCGTCTCATTGTTGCCCCCCCCCCCAGTGCCCCAAAGCAGCTGAAACTGATGAACAAGCCCCACTGCTACTTAACTGACCAGATCGATAGCCCACAAGTGTCACTGACTTGATGCTGTACTCTCATTAAAAAGGGTTCCTTTCATTTTTTGAGAAGATATATCTATCTATATATATACTGTATATCTATATATATATATATATATATATATATTTATATCTATATATATATATAATGTCAAGACCTTAGAACAACAAGGTCCTAGCTGTGAGTCATGGTTTTAGAATACTGAGCTTCAAAGGTTTTGACTATTTATCAGGCGTATACACTCCTTTTCTTTTAATTTTGTTCCCATATGTAAAACCTGTATTTTAAGTTAAAAATGCAAGCGTTATTGAAAATGTGACTCCTAATAAAAGATTAGTAAGAACCATATTATTCTAGAGTAAGTTTGTAAGTGAACAGCAAAGCCTTGATCAGGACGCTCAGTTTCCAAGCTCTTTTATCTTGTGGGATTTCTAGCAAAGTGCACACCATTTGTAACCATGTGGATACGAGTGGAGGCTCTGGTCATATCTATCAGTTCTAACAGTGTTAATACGCAAGGTGATTGGACCAACACCACTTAAACAGAACACTCAGCATTATCACTACCAAAAACAAGATTTTATTAATAATTATTCAATATAAATTGTGCAACTATTTCAAGAAATATTTGCAATTATCAATAATGATTGGTCAATTGAATTGAAAGAAAGAATTCACAAAGATTAAATTTAACAAACAGACTGATCAAGGAATATACTGAAGTATTAAAACAACAGCATGCCCACTTCTATATATTATATATAAATAAAACAACAATGTAAAATGCATAACAACTGTACAAAGCAGTTATAACAATTAAAGAAAAAATCCAGATGACATCAATTGTCTAAAAACAGACAAGCAATTTCAAATATACAGAACTTAATCAACAATCTTTAACAATAACAGAAAGTGTCCTTTATTATTTACATTAATAGTTACATTAAATATATACAACTTTATTTTGCACAGTCATTTTAACACACAGAAATAAAAAGGCAAAAGAGAAGTAAAGAAAGAGACACATTTATTTGAGTAGAGTTGAGATGTAATCCCGAGTTTAAATGCCTCAGTGGTGCTTTCCTTGTGCATCCAACTGTTGCAAAACAAGTACAGTTTGTCAAACTCTTCCCTCTCACTAACAAAACAAAACAAAAACAACCACACAAATGAACAAATTCTAATCATACCACCCAGAAACACTGCTGCATTTGTCATTTGAAACCACAATTCTTGACCTTGTACAGTTTAGAATAAATGCTACATATAGCATACTTCTAAATGTAATTTTACCAATACTAAAAATGTACTAATGTATAGTTTAAATGTCACTTTAAACATATATATTCACATTTATATATATTTAGTTTATATTCTTGTCTAAATTCACAACAACTATAGGGTATTCTGTTTAACAGAATAATGGCACAGAAAAGAAACCGAAAGGACTGTTTATTTTCCACATGACGTACCACTCACTGTATTCTGGTCCATCCATGAACAGATTGTCTGCCTCTGGCAGAGAAGTCCTCTCATCTGAGCCCATCAAAAACACAGAAAAAGAGAGGATGTTACTCATAGACACACTTTCGGTACTCATTAGAGATTTACTGAAGGCTAATTAACCTCTGGCATCAGCACATCCAGAATGATGCCAACTCTGTCAATCCTCTCAAAAGTGCCTACAGCTCTTGACAGCACTTCATCCAAGAAGTTGTAGAGGCCATCTATCAGCTCCTCATCTTCTATATAAGTCATTACCCGGTGACCTTTAGGATTTTCATAATTTTTTTAACCATTTGGACGATACCTTACAAGATACAACAGCCTGTTGGACAAGAAAATGCAAGTGTTTGGCACTATAAAGTCATCAGAGCTCTTTGCTGCCAGATAGATTACAATACCAAAGTTTTACTTTTTAGTTAGCCAATAAAAGGTGTCATTTTGCTTGACTACTCATGTCTTCATCAGAATGATCTATGTTAAAACACTAATAAAACCACTAGTTCTGTGCATAACTGAGTAAATATTGTACATATATACACGTCTGTGATAAATTAGCTTTCTGTCTTAGACTTTACCCATTTAATATCCATGGTCTCTGGTGCTCATCTGTGACCCTAACCAGACTAGCAGGCAGGGCAAACAGCAATTACTGAAACAGCAAACCTATTTTTAAAAACACTTTAACTGTTTTAACAGTTTACTGAAAATAGACATGGTTCTATGTACAGACATGAAGTATAACCTATATACTCTTTAGCCAACTTACATCTTAAAATAAAACTGAAAATACTAATTTATATTGAGCTAATGTAGGTTGCAGGTTTGTTCTCCTAATGTTGTCTGTTGTCATTAACAGCACAGCAAACTACATCAACCACTGCAGTATTGTACATACAACAGACACATACAGTATAGGCAATTGACCTGTATATGAAAAATATGACACTATAGCTGGTTAAAGGGCTGCAAGTGCCAAACAATTTCTTCTTCATCATCATCAATTCCCACTTCTATGTG
Source organism: Erpetoichthys calabaricus (assembly GCF_900747795.2). NCBI lineage: Eukaryota > Metazoa > Chordata > Cladistia > Polypteriformes > Polypteridae > Erpetoichthys > Erpetoichthys calabaricus. Next base: position 318,987,075 of record NC_041397.2, read on the forward strand.
TGGTCAATGTGCTTGATCAGCACTCTCCATAAAGCTTAGCCCTGATCTTACTCCCCTGTCAGACCCTTGCCCTTCAGATATTCTTTTACTTTATCCATCCATCTCTGCTTATGGCCTCACTAGCTTTCTCTTCCCCTGTACTTCCATTTTTATCATCTTTTTACCCACATACACATTATCTCCACTCTTTACAAATTCAAACCACCTCAGTCTACTTTCCAGTATTTTCTTAGATATCTCTCATTTGTGTTGCTCCTGGGATTGTCTCATTTCTTATTTTGTGCATAAATAAAGTAGCTGAGAAACGTCCAAATGAGATTAAAAGAAAGGACTGGACACCATACGTGGTAATTATCAATACAGAAAAATTAATTCATTGATAAATTGGTTTAAAGATTACTCAGCCTGAGTTAATTTAAAAAGTGGGATACACGTACCTCCGTAGGAAACTGCTGTTCTGCGGTGATCTCGCAAGTGTACATTTGCTCGTATATACGAGTGTGAAGAATACAGTCGCGGATGACAGAAAGGACACAAAAACACATCTGAAGATTGAAGTACGGACGGAATGTCTGTGGTATTTTTGATCGTGATATGATCCTGTTTAAAAAAATGTAAAACAACATTACAGCGTTTTAATCGAACATCTCACAAATGTAAATATGCACAGAGTTAATAGGGAACCAAACTACTGGCGGTGATCTACTAGCATTCCACCGAGCACCGGACAGGGGTGGGTGTGGGTGGATGTTCCCCGTGAAACTTGCTTTGCGGCGTTTGAAGATTTGCCAGCACCGCTGAGTGCCGGGCCACTTCAAGCACCGAATATGCATCAATTACTACAGCGAAAATGATTATTAATACAAACATGAATACAATATATATTAATATTTATACAAACGTACAATCACAACAAAGAAATTTTCAAAGTTATTTGAAAAACACGAAGAAAACGTAGCAATTGCAAATTGCATACGTTTTAATTTAGAAGCAAACATACTTCCATTGTCAGAAATAACAAACAATTCGTTTCGTTGCTTTTTCTTTGGTCTAATAGAGTTTCTTTGCTGCTGCTTTGTCTTTGTCTTCTTTTCTTTAACAGAGTATCGTTGCTTAGTACAGTGCAAGGCTATTTGAAAAGAAACTCTATGAAGCGGAACCCATAAGCAGTAGGCATCACTAACTGTGAAAAGATTGGTGGAAGTTACACTTGATAGACAACTTCAAACGTTGAGTGAGTTTTTGATTGTCATACTTTAACAACAATCTCATTCGTTGAAATTCTGAATTAGCCAATACTATCCACTTCCATTTACTGTTATCCCGCCTTCACATCCGCCCATAAAGTCTCCGGTCTGCAGCAATACCCTTCTCGGCATATTCAATAAAAAGCCAGTCGCCATTTGGAAGACTCCCCCGGACAAGCGGCTCCTGAGTGTGTTTATTCGACGGGACGTCACAATATTTTTAATCTTCAAGTGCCCTCTAGTGATGGGACAGACTTTTTTTTTTTTTTAATTTAAAGAAACACCTGGCGATTGTGCTTTTTAACCTACGCGCAGCCCCCCGACCTGCCTCAGAGCACGGGGCTGCGATTTTAGGCTTGGGATGAAACATTTTGACAGGAGCGATTGGATCTCATATTTTAGTGCAAAAAACGCACAAAAAAAAGATTGTCAATGAATGTCCTAATGTGGCAACAACGCCCCTAAATGCATTAGAAACTGTGAGGCAGTAAAGGGTTCAACAATGCGAGAACTGCGACAAGTAACTCTACAAGTTGTGTGACAAATAAAAGACAAATCCACTAAAACAGTCAGGGGCTCAGAGGAACACAAACAGCGAACATTAAAACCCCGGAATGTGCGACCGTCAACAATCACTACGATCTACAAAGTCCTTTACCAATAACTTACACGACAACAGACCTGGAAATTAAAGCCCCCAGTAATAAGACGAAAGTCATATTTTGATGTAAAATCGGCGCGGTGTCGAGGCGGTCTGTAAACCACAACGCGCACTGCGTCCATGTAATCCGAACAGCTCGAGTTCAAAGACTGTAAAGACATCAGGCGATAAACACAAGACGAAAATATATTTTAAACAGTAGCGACTAGAGAGCCTGGGGGAATTTAAAACGTTAGGAAATGGCTTAACTCACCGGCTTGTAGCCCGGGTGTCTCCGTTAAAAAGTGAATGATCACAATTCTCTCTGTGCAGAAATCCTTCTCGTTTGCCAATGATCTGCCTTTCATTAGTCCATTTTAACTGGTGCTGGGGTGCGAAGGCTGGCCCGACCTTGTGTGCCCATCGGGGTACATCTGAGAGAGAATTCTTTGACACGGCAGGCCGGGGCCTCATCCAGCCGGATCCTGCGGAGGTACAGGAACGAATATCCTTCACGGAGACAGATGACAAAAAAAACTCCTTTACTTTCACAGCGGCGCCGTCTTCGGTTTCTTACAAGATTTCTTCGCGATAAAAGGTGCAGGATGAACACAGCCACTAGTCGAAGGCTCAACAAAACAAGAACAGGGAAGAGATATTGAGTTGACACGGTGGAGAGGACGCTGGCGTTGAATGTTCGCCGCGTCTCCCTCTGAGTTTAATATTACTAATATTACTAATTTGTTATTTTACTTTTAGTTGTTAGTTTAGTTTTTAGTTTGAAAGTTTCGTACTTTTTTGTACTGTTTTACCGTCTGCCGTGAGTTTTAACGGATTTTATCAAGTGTTACCAAGTGTTATCAAGTTTTAGCTGTCTACTCACCTGTTGCCCGGATATACTGTTTTACCGTCTGCCGTGGATTTTACGGCGCTGTCTGGATAGCATCTCTCCCTTCTTCGGTCAGAATGGCGTTCAGTTATTCCAACTCACAACTTCGCTGACTTAAACCCACAACCACTCCTGAAATTAGCATCCCCATCATTAAAGAACTTGGACTCCTTCGCCGTCCTCGTTACAGTCATAGAGGCTCCGGTCGAAAGTTCATCTTCCATAACCAGCCAAAGTGCTCTGCTCCCAATATTCCATCTTTCTTGTCACCTGTCGCACGTTTGACGCGTCATCAGAGCACCGTCGCTTCAACTACTACCAAATCTGGAAGTATCGTGAGATCTCTTGTTTTAGAACAAATCACAGCACAGAAACTTCACTCGTTAAAGAAGTAAATGACTTGCATGTAAATGCAGACACAGGCCATTTATCTGTTCTCATCCTCTTAGATCTGAGTGCCTCATTTGACACCATTGATCATAATATTCTTATAAATCGCCTTAGTCAGTGGGTTGGCCTCTCTGGCAGTGTCGTAAATTGGTTTGAATCCTACCTGGCAGGGAGAAAATTCTTTGTTAGTTGTGGTGATTACAATTCAAAGACACATGATATCCTATATGGTGTTCCACAAGGCTCTATCCTGGGTCCGCTGCTCTTCTCAATCTACATGCTTCCATTAGGTCAGATTATCTCAGGGCACAACGTGAGCTACCACAGCTATGCTGATGACACACAACTGTATTTATCAATTGCACCTGATGACCCCAAATCTCTTGATTCACTAACACAATGTCTGACTTGTATCTCAGAATTGATGAATAGTAACTTTCGCAAGTTAAATAAAGAGAAAACTGAAATCTTAGTGATTGGCAATAATGGATACAATGAGGCTATTAGAAATAAACTGGAAGCATTAGGATTATATGTCAAAATGGAGGTAAAAAGCTTAGGGGTAACTGTGACTGTAAACTAAATTTTAAATCGCATATTAATCAGATCACTAGGACAGCATTTTTTCACTTAATTAGGCCTATTATTAATTTTAGTGACTTTTGAATTCGGATCGCACTCGGGCTTGCACTAAAAGCAACCACCTTAGTCAGTTGAGCCACAATCAACTGTGACGGTGTCTTTTCTTCATAGCGAACTCGTTACTTTTGTGCTCCACAAAAAAATTGTAAAGTATTAATAAATGAAATATCTCAATTTACTTGATCGAATAATAACATCTGTGATTTAATGATTTCATCTTTCTCAAATGTGCTTACCTTTATTTTCTTTCTACTCCGTTTTAATTCAGTCAGATCAAAGAAAACATTTAAGGATAAATAACAAGGCTCGTTTTTCAATTAGTTTTTTTTTTTAAACTACAGCATTAGGGCCGTGGAACTCCAAACGTCGGGCTATTAAATGTGATCTCAAGAAAAGATGAGGGTTAATAATAATAATACTAATAACAAGAGCGATAATAATGATACAGTGTAAAAGTGAATATTCATTGAAAGAGCCGGGGATCCAAGAGTGAGGCGTTTTATTTTGTTTAACTCTTGCTATCGTATAGTACATTCTGCTTGTCGGCGGTAGTTATATATATATATAGTGATGGGTCGCTTGATACTCCGGTTTCGACATTGTGTCAAGCTTTCGAAGCACTCTTTCAAATGCGCCCGTCACGTGATTTTCAGACACGCTAGCGTAATGACGTCATTGACATCTGCGCAGTCAGCAGTTTTGGTCACTCGCTAGTCCGCTAAAGCAGTGGTCCCAACCTTTTTGACATCAAGGACCACTTTACTAGAAGAAAATTTTTCCAGGGTTTTTTGGGTTGGTTTATTGTAGTTGAGGATTCGGGGCGGGTTCGTAGGGCAGTTTCATACACAATTTACATTACATTTCTATTATTATTAAGTTATTAAGCAGTTCGCATACGTTTGCAATTCGAGATTTTTCTTCTTTTTTTGCATAAAACAAAGACATATGCATTGCATTTGTCATTCCAACAGATTGCACATCACAAACATTAACATTATTGTCGTTTTTTCGTGTCTGCCGTTTCTATAGGAGGATGACAATGAGTTAAATTCCAATGGATGTTTTTCAGATGTTGGCAAGCAATAAGCAAAAGATATCACTGAAAACCACAGAAAACAAAAACAGCAACAACAACAACAAAAATCAGTACAAGGAAAGTTCAAAGAAAGATTTTTTTTTTTACAATATTTCTGTTTGGGGATCGTTGAGTAAATGTGTACATCTGAGCTGCGACCACAGATCTTACTGCTCTGTGGATGATTCATTCAAGCATTTCAAGGTCACTTCGTTGTAATCAAAGTATCTGCAGAATGTACTTCGTAGTAACGAGATTTCTATACACTCGAGTCATATGTGGAAACTGTCGGGATCATTAAAATACTTTGTTGTAATAGTCTCTCACCTCGGTGTCTCTCCTCTCTCTGCGCCGCTGCAAAGCCCCGCCCGACAAGCGTTCTGAAAAGTCTGAGTGAGTCTCCGTTGCCGGCAGTTCTGTCGCGGCCCGGCTGTCAGACGGCTAAGGCCCGGTAGTGAGCCGCGGACCGGGGGTTGGGGACCCCTGTGCTAAAGTGCTTTGGCTCAAAGCGTGCAAGCGGTTGTCCGTGTTACAGCGATAATAAGTAATCTTCCAAACTGCAGCACAACAGAGTAAATCATTGATGTAAATCGAATTATTGAAAGAATCAGCTTTTGTCGTTTCTGTGTTCTTAAACCATCTTACATCTTTTTTTTTTAATGTATTATTTGGGCGAGTTTATTTTTATCTGAAAAGATAAATGAACTATGTGTACATATTTCCTACAAAAGATCCCAGGAAAGTCTTTCTGGTATATAAAGACCAATAATTGTTAATGAATCACTGCAGGAAAAATTATATATATACTGTATATATATATATATATATATATATATATATATATATATATATATATATATATATATATATATATATATATATATATATATATATATATATATATATATATATATATATATATATATATATATATATATATATATATATATATATATATATATAGATGTACCTGGGGCGGCACGGTGGCGCAGTGGGTAGCGCTGCTGCCTCGCAGTTGGGAGACCTGGGGACACGGGTTCACTTCCCGGGTCCTCCCTGCGTGGAGTTTCCATGTTCTTCCCGTGTCTGCGTGGGTTTCCTTCCACAGTCCAAAGACATGCAGGTTAGGTGGATTGGCGATTCTGAATTGGCCTTCGTGTGTGGGTGTGTTTGTGTGTGTGTCCTGCGGTGGGTTGGCACCCTGCCCAGGATTGGTTCCTGCCCTGTGTTGTCTGGGATTGGCTCCAGCAGACCCCCGTGACCCTGTGTTCAGAATCAGCGGGTTAGAAAATGGATGAATATATGTACCTGTAAAAACAAGAGAGTGGTATGCTTTTTTAATACTTAACACTAATTTTACAAATCGTTCATATCAATGCCAATACAGAATAATAATAATAATTATAGTTATACTAGTTTTTACTTGTTCCCGTTATTAGGAATTATAATTTCTCAGTGTCACATATTATTTGTTACTATCATTGAGATTCTGTTTTATATTCTGTATAAGCAAACTTTTTAAAAGGAACGTTAATTGAACCGACTATAACAGACTTGTCATCTTCTTAAAATGACTTTATTGATTTGATATTGACAATTAATCATAAGGTCAAAAATCAAGGAGGATATGAGTTTGCATGGACTGTGCTGTTTCTTTTTATTTCGTGACATGGCGTCTGTAGAGAGTGTGTGACGTTAACAATGCATTCTGTCCTAAATGACAGCGCACACGCTTTTTGATATTTCCTAAAGGCCAATGTGTCTCAGTTTGCTCATTAATATATTTTGACAGTGTATTTTAGTGAGAATGACTATAAAAATATTACCCATTCATTCCCCAATTTAACGTTTGGTGAGAATAAATACAAAGTAACAACACAAATAATAGTTATGTTGCATTGTTTATGATTAAGAAAATTCATCGTTTATCTGAAAAGTTCTACTTATATATTGTCATGAATATTCCCATCTTGTACTTTTTCTCGTTCCTGCCAGTTTACTATTATTATTGGACACGTATGTAGAGGAAATGTGTGTCTTATTTTATGTCTATGAAAGGAAGGACAGTAAAGCCTTGAATGACACTGAGTGTTGACACTTTGGGTGACACGACAGGTGAGGAGCAGGGAACGTTAAATGTGACAGTGACTGCGGGGGATTGTGGAACTGGAAGATGGTTTAAGAATACAGAAGCGACAAAAGCTTAGTCTTTCAATAATTCGATTTACATCAATTATTTATCTGTTGTGCTGCAGTTCGGAAGATTACATATTTACCCCCCGGCGCAGCCTTTGATAAGATGCATTCAGAAGGAAAGGATGTTGCTGACAAAGTCAGGTGCTTCTTCGAAAGTTTGGCTCCAGCTGCTCCTTCTTGTCAGTACTTGAGTGATCTTTATGTTCACCTCTGGATGAATTCGAAAGTTTCTTTACAACTTTTTAGTCTCATTAACGCAGAAATCCCGAGGCTTTCCTAAAATTGCAGAAGGCAGTTGTGATTAGTTATGCAGCACACGCTTTTACTCACATTGCTTTTTGGAAATCAATAACACAAATCAGCTACAGATCTGGGAATCACTGAATAGTAAAAACGTTTAACGAGGAGTGTCTTGAGCATTGCATATCGCGTATTAGCCGAGGTGTAACTGCGAGTCTTGAGAGACAATCTACCAAGAATTATAGAAGGGGTTCGGGTTCGAATCCCGCTCATGGCACATTGCCGAATGGAAGAATATATCTCTAAAAATAATATATATAAACTTTATCTTCGTCAAACGGTGCTTTGAATTCTACTTTGCAGATTTAGTTGTTTATTTTATTTTTTTTTTGATTAAACAAAAACTGTTTAATGAATGATTGATTTGTTAAGGAACACATGGACAACAAGCATAGTTAAAATCACACTTAAACAAACTGCCTGCAAATTCAATTGAATCATAATTATATCAAATAATGACGCATTTCACTTATAGCACCTTTACAATGGTCTCAAACGGCCGCACAGATAATCAAGAGGGGTACATTAAAAATGAAAGCACAATAAGAATGAATAAATAAGAGTTCAAAGCCTTGTGTTTGTATATATTTATAAAATCTGGGACGGAATATATTGTAGTTGATGCTGACATTTAATTAATTTGAAGTAGGTAAAAATAAATATTTGGAAATATTGCAAAGGGAAATGTTTATATACTTATAGTACACAGCACACACACCATTTAGTTAATTATATATATCTTCTTCTTCTTCTTCATTCGGCTCCTCCTGTTAGGGGTTGCCACAGCGCATCATCTTTTTATATGTATATCTTTTTATATATACAGCACAATTAGAATCGTGTGAGTATTAAAGGTGTAGGTCTGTTTTATAAGCATATTTTATAACATTAATGTTAATATAGACTATAACTATAATTATTATTATTATTCTGTATTGGCATTGATATGAACGATTTGTGAAATTAGTGTTAAGTATTAAAAAAGCATACCAGTCTCTTGTTTTTACAGGTACATATATATACAGTATATATATATAATTTTTACTGCAGTGATTCATTAACAATTATTGGTCTTTATATACCAGAAAGACTTTCCAGGGATCTTTTGTAGGAAATATGTATACATTGTTCATTTATCTTTTCAGATAAAAATAAACTCGCCCAAATAATGAATTAAAAAAAAAAGATGGAAGATGGTTTAAGAACATAGAAACGACAAAAGCTGAATCTTTCAATAATTCGATTTACATCAACTCCCACAGTCCAAAGACATGCTGGTTAGGTGGATTGGCGATTCTAAATTGGCCCTAGTGTGTGCTTGGTGTGTGTGTGTGTTTGTGTGTGTCCTGCAGTGGGTTGGCACCCTGCCCGGGATTGGTTCCTGCCTTGTGCCCTGTGTTGGCTGGGATTGGCTCCAGCAGACCCCCGTGACCCTGTGTTCGGATTCAGCGGGTTGGAAAATGGATGGATGGATGGATGGATTTACATCAATGAATTTCATCAATGATTTGTGCTGCAGTTAGGAAGATTACTTATTATCGCTGTAACACGGACAACCGCTTGCACGCTTTGAGCCAAAGCACTTTAGCACAGGGGTCCCCAACCCCCGGTCGGCGGCTCACTACCGGGCCTTAGCCGTCTGACAGCCGGGCCGCGACAGAACTGCCGGCAACGGAGACTCACTCAGACTTTTCAGAACGCTTGGCAGGTGGGGCTTTGCAGCGGCGCAGAGAGAGGAGAGACACCGAGGTGAGAGACTATTACAACAAAGTATTTTAATGATCCCGATAGTTTCCACATATGACTCGAGTGTATAGAAATCTCGTTACTACGAAGTACATTCTGCAGATACTTTGATTAAAACGAAGTGACCTTGAAATGCTTGAATGAATCATCCACAGAGCGGTTAGATCTGTGGTCGCAGCTCAGATGTACACATTTGGACAACGATCCCCAAACAGAAATATTGTAAAAAAAAAATCTTTCTTCGAACTTTACTTGTACTGATTTTTGTTGTTGTTGTTGTTGCTGTTTTTGTTTTCTGTGGTTTTCAGTGATATCTTTTGCTTATTGCTTGCCAACATCTGAAAAACATCCATTGGAATTTAACTCATTGTCATCCTCCTATAGAAACGGCAGACACGAAAAAACGACAATAATGTTAATGTTTGTGATGTGCAATCTGTTGGAATGACAAATGCAATGCACATGTCTTTGTTATATGCAAAAAAAGAAGAAAAATCTCGAATTGCAAACGTATGCGAACTGCTTAATAACTTAATAATAATAGAAATGTAATGTAAATTGTGTATGAAACTGCCCTACGAACCCGCCCCGAATCCTCAACTACAATAAACCAACCCAAAAAACCCTGGAAAAATTTTCTTCTAGTAAAGTGGTCCTTGATGTCAAAAAGGTTGGGACCACTGCTTTAGCGGACTAGCGAGTGACCAAAACTGCTGACTGCGCAGATGTCAATGACGTCATTACGCTAGCGTGTCTGAAAATCACGTGACGGGCGCATTTGAAAGAGTGCTTCGAAAGCTCGACACAATGTCGAAACCTGAGTATCGAACGGCCCATCACTATATATATATAACTACCGCCGACAAGCAGAATGTACTATACGATAGCAAGAGTTAAACAAAATAAAACGTCTCACTCTTGGATCCCCGGCTCTTTCAATGAATATTCGCCTTTACACTGTATCATTATTATCGCTCTTGTTATTAGTATTATTATTATTAACCCTCATCTTTTCTTGAGATCACATTTAATAGCCCGACTTTTGGAGTTCCACGGCCCTAATGCTGTACTTTAAAAAACTAATTCAAAACGAGCCTTGTTATTTATCCTTAAATGTTTTCTTTGTTCTGACTGAATTAAAACGGAGTAGAAAGAAAATAAAGGTAATCACATTTGAGAAAAATCTATCCATCCATCCATTTTCCAACCCGGTGAATCCGAACACAGGGTCACGCTGGAGCCAACCCCAGCCAACAGAGGGCAGGGTGCCAACCCACCGCAGGACACACACAAACACACCAAGCCCAATTTAGAAATCCACCGGAGGAAACCCATGCAGACACGGAGAGAACATGCAAACTCCACGCAGGGAGGACCCGGGAAGCGAACCCAGGTCTCCCAATTGCGAGGCAGCAGCGCTACCCACTGTGCCACCGTGCCGCCTTTGAGAAAGATGGAATCATTAAATCAGAGATGTTATTATTCGATCAAGTATTGTGATATTTAATTTATTAATACTTTACAATTTTTTTGTGGAGCACAAAAGTAACAAGTTCGCTACGAAGAAAAGACACCGTCACAGTTGATTGTGGCTCAACTGACTAAGGTGGTTGCTTTTAGTGCAAGCGATCCGAATTCAAAAGTCACTAAAATTAATTATAATTAAAAAACGATCATGACTGAAATCTTTATATCCAATTTGTACTAAATAATTTTGAGAGATACTGTGGAAGGATCGCATAAGAGATCAGTTCGGAAATCATCCCCACTTAGAATCGCCATCAAAATGCGTTGACTAATTGCGGAAGGCAGCTCACGTATTTATATTAATTCATCTTCTACTCATTGCCATTTGACGTCCATGAACCCCTCCATTGAATAAGGTGATAGCAAACCACTATGGCAGATCAGGTTGAATGTGCTCTGCTGCACCAAACATTCAAAGGTGTCAATCCGGAGCACATCAGAGAGGCTGAGAGACACGGCGCAGATCAGTCACCGACACACAGACACACACGGGACACTCCAAGGTGAGCAGTGCACGGATAAAGGTCAGCATTAAAGATCTTCTTGACTACCGAGGCAACAACAAAAAACAGCGGGATAAACACATGTGGACCTGCTGTCGAAAAAGCATCTGCCTTTATGAGCAGCATCCCTCCCTCGTGAAGACATTGTTCAAGGTCCGGATAGGCGATCAGGAAAAAGCTGTGTTAGTCACGGCACAGTGCAATAATAAAATATTTCCTAAAACACATATAATAGTTGTCCAGTCTGTATCATTCTTAAGCTATCTTCCAGTTACAGAGGCGCAATCCCAGTCACTAACATTTACCGTGTAGCCCCCAACACTCAAATTAAGAACACATTCCACCTGATTAATTTAATATTTAAAAATTTAAACCACTAAACTCGCCATCAACATCCAAAATAACAGTTGAAATCGTCACTCAAATGATTTGTTTTGTTGTAAACATGAAACAAGTTGCCCATTGATATTTATGTTTTACACATGTTTGATATATCTTTACTAGGGGTGTGTGCAACATTTGGCAATCCAACTCCACTTCGAGAGCTCGCCTTGCTGACTATTAACAAAATTTCGGAATTTGTTGTTAAATGAAAAAAAAAAAAGTCTCTTTGACATAATTCTCTGAGATGTAAAATGCATACACATTATATATAAGACGAAACTACTGTATAGCTAATACTAATAATATTACTAATAATACTAATAATATTATCTGTCTGTCTAGTGCCTTCTCTGTCTGCCTATATAGTGCCTTTCCTGTTAATATCTGTTATACAGTGCCTTCTCTATCTGTCTATCTAGTGTCATTCACATCTATCTGCACCTGTCATATAGTGCCTTTCACATCTATCTATCTATCTATCTATCTATCTATCTATCTATCTATCTATCTATCTATCTATCTATCTATCTATCTATCTATCTATCTATCTATCTATCTGGCTTCTACAGAACTTAAAAATAAGAACAGTTAAAGGGACACTTGTTCATGTTGATTGCAGTTTCAGTTTTTAAATATTTTTAAAAGAACATCCCACATCTATTATACATTGACCTCCTATTTATCTGTCTGTCTAGTGCCTTTCAGATCTACTGTATATGTACTCTAATGGCCTCCTTGCTTTCCTGCAGGATCTGTTGAATAATAAACAGTGTGAAAATTTTTTCATTAATATTATTGACATAAATCTCAGATACACACACACACATATATACTGTATATATATATATATATATTATATTATATATATATATTATATTATATATAATAAAACTAATATATTGCTAATGTTTAGATCTATCTGTCTAGTGTGTTCTCTGTCTTTTTTCTTATATAGTGCCTTCGCTGTCTGCCTATTAAACAGTGAATTCCCTGTCTATCTGTCTATGTAGTAATAATAGTATTATTACTTTTTGGTTTCCCTTTCTGCCTAGTATATAGTGCCTTTCCTGTCTCTCTGTCTTATATAATGCCTTTCATGTCTGTCTATCTATCTACCTATCTAGTGGCTTCTCTGTCTGTACATTATTTACTGTATACTCTGTTTATTCTGACAGTTTTGTACCTGTTATACAGTGCCTTCCATATCTATCTGTCTGTCTAGTGCTTTTCACATCTGTATGTACTCTCACTGTCTGCTTGCCTTCCCAAAGTATCTGTTGATTAATAAAAACTCTTCTTGTCTTTTAGTACTGCTTTCACTGTCTGTTTTTTACACACTGAACTCCCTGTCTATCTATATAGTAATAACAGTATTTTTATTATTATATAGCAGCTTCCCTGTCTGCCTATCATATAGTGCCTTTCCTTTCTGTCTATCTAATAATAATTGTTTGCATTTATATAGTGTTTTTCTCACTACTCAAAGCGCTCAGCAATTGCAGGTTAAGGGCCTAACAGAGCAGAGTCCCTATTGGCATTTTCAGGACTCAAACCGGCAACCTTCCGATTCCCAATGCAGACCCCTAGCCTCAGAGCCACCACTCCGCCTATATCTATATGTCTATTCCCTTCTCTGTTTTTTATATATTATTATACAGCGCCTTCCCTGTTTATTTCTATATCTTGTGACTTCTCTGTCTGTCTGTCTATTACACAGTGCTCTGTCTGTCTCTGTGTTATGGATCTTAACAATAACAGTTATAAGGACACTTGTTTATGTCAATTGCAGTATCAATGGTTAAAAAAAATATTTTCAAAGGAACATCCCACATGAAAATATAACGATCTCATTAACTGACAGTGCATACCAGTTTATAAATTTTATGTCCGTTTGTGGTTTAAAAAGAACAAAAAAAATAACACCTCCTCCCCATCGGAGAATCGAACTCTGGTCTGTGAGGCACAGTAGGCTTACTGCGCTCTGATTGGCTGAGCAGTCTGCGTCAATTATCTGCAACTGGCACCCATGGGACGACAACGAAACCGCTGCACCGCTACTGTTTTTAGAAGAGTGAATGTATATAATGTATGCTTTTATTAATTTATGTATGTAATGAAGACAAGAACAGTTATATATAGATGTACAGTATACTATATGACGTACTTTAAGCATTGCATGAAAATGTTGCACGAGGCAAACAATGGATATTTTTGAGAGTATTATAGTGAGAGAGGTGTCGTCATCCATATTACTAAAACTCTTCTTTGCAGCATTTGTATGATGTATAATTTATAGTTTTTCTTTTTGCCACTAAGTATTATCGGGCACAATCATTTAAAATGTTTTGATTGTCCACAAACATTCATTTCACCTGTCAAGTCTGTCGAGTTTTTGAACTCTGCTGATGCCATATTTACTTCAGACAGGAGCTCGATTTGACCAGGCAGGCGAGCAGATCGGGTAGCGAGAACATCTAATAATAATAATAATAATAATAATAATAAAAATAATAATAATAAATTTTATTTATATTGCACTTTATATTTTAGCAATCTCAACGTGCTACAGAGTAAAAATAAAAATAATAAAACAAGAAAATCTATTTATACTTTAACAAAATATCTTTCTAAAAAAGATGAGTTTTTAGATCCGTCCATTTTCCAACCCGCTGAATCCGAACACAGGGTCACAGGAGCCAATCCCAGGGCACAAGGCAGGAACCAATCCCGGGCAGGGTGCCAACCCACTGCAGGACACACACACAAACACACCCACACACTAGGGCCAATTTAGAATCGCCAATCCACCTAACCTACATGTCTTTGGACTGTGGGAGGAAACCCATACAGACACAGGGAGAACATGCAAACTCCACACAGGGAGGACCCGGGAAGTGATCCCGGTCTTCTAACTGCAAGGCAGCAGCGCTACCACTGCACCACCATGCCACCCTTTGAGTTTTTAAATTCCATTTAAAAACATCAGTCGACTGTGGGGCTCTCAGGTAGTCAGGGAGGGAGTTCCACAGTCTCGGCGCCACAGATGGTAAAGCTCTATCACCCATACTGCGAAGCTTGGTTCTAGGGACTAGGAGAGTGTTAGTGTGTACAGAGAGGAGGGTGCGTGAGGAGGTATGAGGGGTAAGGAGTTCCTGTAAGTAAAGGGGGGCATGTCCATAAATGCACTGGTGGGTGAGGAGAATGACCTTGTACTCAATTCTGAGTGGGACAGGGAGCCAGTGAAGGGTTTTCAGGATTGGGGTGATATGGTCATGCTTTTGCACCCTCATCAGGATCCTGGCAGCACTATTCTGAATATACTGGAGTCTCTGAATACTCTTGCCAGGAATGCCGATGAGGAGCGCATTACAGTAATCCAGCGTGGAGGAGACAAAGGCATGGGACAAGCTTCTCTGCATCTGCCAGGGTGAGAGTTGGGTGGAGTTTAGCGATGTTCTTGAGGTGGTAGAAACAAACAGTTTATTCATACCGAGGTGATCATGAAGTTGTGTTGCAACTGTTTTTTCCAGAATTTTAGGGAGAAACGGAAGATTGGAGATGGGCCTATAAGTGGAGAGAACTTCAGGATCCAGGGTGGGTTTTTTCAGTAGAGGTCTGATGACAGCAGTTTTTAGTGAAGAAGGAATATGGCCAGCCAGGAGGGACTGGTTTATGATCCTGGTGATAAGTGGAGAGACGGCAGAGACGTTGGCCCTGAGCAAAGCTGAGGGGAAAGGGTCCAGGGAACTGGTAGACAGTTTCATTTTCCTGATGGCATCCACCACCTCTTCCCGTGTGGCAACAGAGAAGGAGCAAAAGGGCTGGACAGTCTCAGACAGTAGGTCGACAGTTCGGGGGGCAGGATATCCATGGTGGAGAGGTGTAAGCGGATGTTATCAACTTTTTGTTTGAAGAAATTGATGTGCATATTGCACCTCTCATCGGTGGCCTCAGAGTGGGCAGGTGAAGGAGGTTTGAGAAGGTGATTTATATTTGAAAAAAGTTTTTTGGGGTTCCTGGAACTGTTGCTAATGATAGTGGAATAGAACCTGGACCGTACAACCTTCAGAGCTTCTGCATACGCCCTCTTGTGATCCCTGTAAGCCTGTTTATGGACAGTCAGCCCAGAGGCCTTGAGCCGTCGCTCAAGGACACGCCCAGCCACCTTCATTTTTCGCAGTTCGCAGGTGTACCAAGGTGCTGAGCACGAGAATGAGACGGACCTGGATGTTAAGGGGGCATGGAAGTCCAGGAGACTGCTCAGGGACTGGTTGTAAAAATCCACAAGGTCAGCAACAGAGAGGGAGCTGGTAGGGTCAGAGGAGAGAAGTTTAAGGTCCAGGGCCAAGGCATCCATGTTTATGTTCTTCAGATTTCTGAAATGGATCTGTCGTTTTAGTTTGGTATGGGGGGAAAGAAAGGGCAGCTCCATTGACACTACTTTGTGGTCTGAAACACCAAGATCATATACCTGTAGGTTACTGGTTAAGGCAGAGTTTGAAATGACCAGGTCAAATGTGTTACCCCTGGAATGTGTGGGGACATCAACATGTTTTTGTAGGTTGAGAGAATCTAGTAGCTCAAGGAAATCAGCAGTGAGATAACCTGTGGGATTGTCAACATGAATATTTATATCTCCTAGGATTATGAAGTTGGCAGAGGTAGCACAGAGTGTTGTGAGAAGATCAGTCATTTCCGGGATGAAGGCAGAGTTGGGTTTTGGAGGTCGGTAGATAAGGAGAACAGTCATGGGAAAAGGAGGCTTATATTTAAATGCAAGGCACTCGCAGGAAGATGTTGCAGGTATCAAGATAGGGGACAACCCCAAATCCTGACGGTGGATGATAGCTGAGCCACCACCACGCCCAGTGCTGCGAGCTGCCTCCAAGTAACTGTAGCCAGGTGGAAAGGCTTCATTTAGGGCAGAGTAAACCTCTGACTGGTGCCATGTTTCTGTCAGACACATGAAGTCAAGTCCTTTCTCCCTGATGTGTTCTTCAATCTGTGTGGCTTTATTGAAGATGGATTGAGAGTTAAACAGTTCAAATTTGACCAATGACTGTGGGGTAAATCTCTGTACAGGTCGCAAAACATTCAAATCCACTCCACGCAGCTTAGAATCCACTGCCCAAAATAAATCCAGCTGGGGATGTGAGAATCTCTCGGTGTTTCTCTCAATAGCTCAGGTGTTTCCCATGCTGGAGTGCAACAACAACAACAACAACAACATTTATTTATATAGCACATTTTCATACAAAAAGTAGCTCAAAGTGCTTTACATAATGAAGAAAAGAAAAATAAAAGACAAAATAAGAAATTAAAATAAGGCAACATTAGTTAACATAGAAAAGGAGTAAGGTCCAATGGCCAGGATGGACAGAAAAAACAAACAAAAAAAAAAACTCCAGGAAGGTGGAGAAGAAAATAAAATCTGCAGGGGTTCCAGGCCACGAGACCACCCAGTCCCCTCTGGGCATTCTACCTAACATAAATGAAATAGTCCTCTTTGTATTTAAGGTTCTCACGGAGTCACTTGATGCTGATGGTCATACAGACTTCTGGCTTTTAATCCATCCATCATTTTTGGAACATCATGGTACTTAGAGTAGATTGCGCCACCACCAAAAGGACACCGGAAAAGGAAACAGAAGAGAGAGTAGAGGTTAGTACAGATTTTAGAGCCACCATGAATAGTTATTATAGTGAACTGGATATACAGAGTATCAGGATTAAATTACAGTGAAGTTATGAGAAGGCCATGTTAAAGTAATGTATTTTCAGAAGTTTTTTAAAGAGCTCCACTGTATTAGCCTGGCGAATTCCTACTGGCAGGCTATTCCAGATTTTAGGTACATAACAGCAGAAGGCCGCCTCACCACTTCTTTTAAGTTTTGCTCTCATTCTAAGGAGACACTCAATTGAGGATCTGAGGTTGCGTTTTGGAATATAAGACGTCAGACATTCCGATATATAAGATGGAGCAAGATTATTTAAGGCTTTATAAACCATAAGCAGAATTTTAAAGTCAATCCTGAATGACACAGGTAACCAGTGTAGTGACATCAAAATTGGAGAGATGTGCTCAGATTTTCTTTTCCTAGTTAGGATTCTAGCAGCTGCATTCTGCACTAGTTGCAAACGATTTATGTCTTTTTTGGGTAGTCCTGAGAGAAGTGCGTTACAGTAATCTAGTCAACTGAAAACAAACGCATGAACTCATTTCTCAGCATTTTTCAATGATATAAGAGGTCTAACTTTTGCTATGTTTCTTAAGTGAAAAAATGCTGTCCTAGTGATCTAATTAATATGCCATTTAAAATTTAGATTACAGTCAACAGTTACCCTAAGCTTTTTACCTCCATTTTGACATTTAATCTAATGCTTCCAGTTTATTTCTAATAGCCTCATTGTATCCATTATAGCCAATCACTAAGATTTCAGTTTTCTCTTTATTTAACTTGAGAAAGTTACTATTCATCAATTCTGAAATACAAGTCAGACATAGTGTTAGTGAATCAAGAGATTTGGGGTCATCAGGTGCAATTGATAAATACAGTTGTGTGTCATCAGCATAGCTGTGGTAGCTCATGTTGTGCCCTGAGATAATATGACCTAACGGAAGCATGTAGATTGAGAAGAGCAGTGGACCCAGGATAGAGCCTTATGAACACCATATAGAATATCATGTGTCTTTGAGTTGTAATTACCACAACTAACAAAGAATTTTCTCCCTGCCAGGTAGGATTCAAACCAATTTAAGACACTGCCAGAGAGGCCCACCCACTGACTAAGGCGATTTATAAGAATATTATGATCAATGGTGTCAAATGCGGCACTCAGATCTAAGAGGATGAGAACAGATAAATGACCTCTGTCTGCATTTATCCACAAGTCATTTACTACTTTAACGAGTGCAGTTTCTGTGCTGTGATTTGTTCTAAATACATAAGGGTAGTCTGTCAGTTCTGCGATCCAAATTCAAAGAGTTAGGTGCTAAGCTGAGGAGCAGAACTGACAAGGTAGTCTTCTCCGAAGTTCTGCCTGTGCCACGTGCCAGTCCAGGTAAGATTGAGGAGATTAGAAGGCTTAACGCGTGGCTCAAATCTTGGTGCAGGGTAGAAGGGTATAGGTTTATGGGGCATTGGGACTCCTTTTGGAAGAGATGGGACCTGTTCTGCCGTGACGGGTTACATCTGAACTGGAGGGGCACCAATGTATTAGGGAGGCGTATGTGTAGGCT
This sequence comes from Erpetoichthys calabaricus, assembly GCF_900747795.2. NCBI lineage: Eukaryota > Metazoa > Chordata > Cladistia > Polypteriformes > Polypteridae > Erpetoichthys > Erpetoichthys calabaricus. The sequence continues at coordinate 319,005,854 of NC_041397.2, forward strand.
AGTTGAGGATTGTTTAAACTAGGGAATGGGGGGGGGGGAGGGAGTTTAGGACAGGCCAGGTTTAGATCTATACATGGAAGAAGAAACAATGGTGTAGAAACAAAAATGCATAGTAATGTAAATTCTAAGCAAACATTTAAATGTAGAAGGAGTAATACATTAAAAATAGCTTGCCTTAATGCTAGAAGTATCAAAAATAAGGCAAGTGAGTTGGAGTTATATGTAGCAGAGCATAATTATGATATTATAGCAATAACGGAAACCTGGCTAAATAACAAAGATGGGGATGAGTGTAACATAGAGGGAAACACATTTTTTAGGAAGGATAGACAGAACAGAAAAGGAGGTGAGGTTGCTGTTTAGGCCAAGCAGGATTTAAATGTAAGTCTTCTTCAGTTGGATGATGAGCCCCATCTTAGTGAGGACATGTGGCTTCGCCTGGAAAATACACATATTTTTAGTAATATCAAAAAGGCAAGTTTACAGGGAGATATTATAGTCATGGGGGACTTTAATTATCCAAATATTAAGTGGGATAACCTTACAGATGGCGGAGTACAAGAGCAGGAGTTTTTAGAAGTAATCAATGACTGTTTTTGAACACAGCATGTTAAAGCACCAACACGGGGTGAAGCCTGTCTGGATTTAGTATTTTGTAATAATCAGGATAGAATTGAGGGTGTAGAGGTGATTGAACCACTAGGGTCAAGTGACCATAATGTAATACAATTCTCAGTATTTTGTAAGAGTGCAGATGCAAAGACTAAAATTGTTAAGTTGAACTTTGGTAGGCTAATTTTGAGCAGATGCGACAAAGTCTAAGTAGGATACACTGGGATAAGCTTTTAAGTGTGGAGACAGTCGAGGAGCAGTGGAACAGGTTTAAAAATGTTTTACATGTAATGCAGGACAGATACATCCCTAAATTTGGAATTAATAGGAAACGAAAAAAACTCCACGGTGGATTAATAAAGATTTAAAAAAGAAGCTGCAAAGGAAAAAACTGCTTTATAAGGCAGATAAGACTAATGACTGCAAAGTGAATCGTAGAGCGTATGAGAACATGAGGGCAACCATTAAGAAGGATATCAGGAAGGCTAAAAGACAGTTGGAGAGGAATATAGCAGACAAGGTGAAAGAAGACCCTAAGAGATTCTTTCAGTATTTTAGTAGTAAAAGAACAGTCAAGGAGGAGGTCAAGTGCATCAGGAATAGTAAAGGGGGATTAAAAGATACAGACAGTGAAATAGCACATGCCCTAAACTTACATTTTTCTGAGGTGTTTACAAGTGAGCAAGTGGATAACCTCCCAGAGGTAACAGGGACTACTAAGGAGGTACTGAGGGATTTGGAAATTGTAAAGGGAGAAGTACTGCTCAGATTAAATAAGCTGAAATCAAACAAATCACCAGGACCAGATAATATTTATCCTCATGTCCTTAACGAGGCTAGTGAGTACTTAAATAAACCTTGACACATATTTTTAGGAAGTCACTGCACACTGGAGAGATTCCGAAGGACTGGAAAATGGCAAATATCATCCCATTATATAAAAAGGGTGACAGGGCAGATCCAAGCAACTATAGGCCAGTAAGCTTAACGTGCATCACAGGAAAATTAATGGAAGGAATTATTAAAGATAAGATTGAGCAACACCTGGCAAGGACAGGAGTTATTCTAGCAAGTCAGCATGGGTTCAGAAGAGGGAGGTCGTGTTTTACTAACATGCTGGAATTCCATGAGGAGGCAACAAAAGGATACGATCAACGTGGAGCTTATGATATTATTTATCTGGACTTTCAGAAAGCATTTGATAAGGTGCCACATGAGAGGTTGGGCATCAAATTAAAAGAGGTGGGAGTTCAGGGTGATGTTTGTAGATGGGTGCAGAATTGGCTCAGACAAAGGAAGCAGAGGGTGATGGTGCGAGGAACCTCATCAGAAGTGGCCGATGTTAAGAGTGGTGTTCCACAGGGGGCAGTGCTAGTGCCACTGCTATTGTTAATATATATAAATGATTTAGATAGTAATATAAGTAACAAGCTGGTTAAGTTTGCAGATGATACCAAGATAGGTGGATTAGCAGATAACTTGGAATCTGTTATATCATTACAGAAGGACTTGGATAGCATACAGGCTTGGGCAGATTTGTGGCAGATGAAATTTAATGTCAGTAAATGTAAAGTATTGCACATTGGAAGTAAAAATGTTAGGTTTGAATACACAATGGGCGGTCGGAAAATCGAGAGTACACCTTATGAGAAGGATTTAGGAGTCATAGTGGACTCTAAGCTATTGACTTCACGACAGTGTTCAGAAGCCATTAAGAAGGCTAACAGAATGTTAGGATATATAGCACGATGTGTGGAGTACAAGTCCAAGGAGGTTATGCTCAACCTTTATAAGGCACTGGTGAGGCCTCATCTGGAGTCCTGTGTGCAGTTTTGGTCTCCAGGCTACAAAAAGGACATAGCAGCGCTAGAAAAGGTCCAGAAAAGAGCGACTAGGCTGATTCCAGGGCTACAGGGGTTGAATTATGAGGAAAGATTAAAAGAGCTGAGCCTTTACAGTTTAAGCAAAAGAAGATTAAGAAGTGACATGATTGAAGTGTTTAAAATTATGAAGGGAATTAGTGCAGTGGATCGAGACTGTTATTTTAAAATGAGTTCAGCAAGAACACGGGGACACAGTTGGAAACTTGTTAAGGGTAAATTTCGCACAAACATTAGGAAGTTTTTCTTTACACAAAGAACGATAGCAACTTGGAATAAGCTACCAAGTAGTGTGGTAGACAGTAGGACGTTAGTGTCTTTCAAAACTCGACTTGATGTTTTCTTGCAAGAAATAAGTGGATAATACTGGCGAGCTTTGTTGGGCTGAATGGCCTGTTCTCGTCTAGTGTGTTCTAATGTTCTAAAAAGAGATCTCACGATACTTCCAGATTTAATAGTAGTTGAAGCGACGGTGCTCTGATGACGCGTCAAACGTGCGACAGGTGACAAGAAAGATGGAATATTGGGAGCAGAGCACTTTGGCTGGTTATGGAAGATGAACTTTCGACCGGAGCCTCTATGACTGTAACGAGGACGGCGAAGGAGTCCAAGTTCTTTAATAATAGGGATGTTAATTTCAGGAGTGGTTGTGGGATTAAGTCAGCGAAGTTGTGAGTTGGAATAACTGAACGCCATTCTGACCGAAGAAGGGAGAGATGCTCTCCAGACAGCGCCGTAACTCAATATCTCTTCCTTGGTCTTGTTTTGTTGAGCCTTCGACTAGTGGCTGTGTTCATCCTGCACCTTTTATCGCGAAGAAATCTTGTAAGAAACCGAAGACGGCGCCGCTGTGAAAGTAAAGGAGTTTTTTTGTCATCTGTCTCCGTGAAGGATATTCGTTCCTGTACCTCCGCAGGATCCGGCTGGATGAGGCCCCGGCCTGCCGTGTCAAAGAATTCTCTCTCAGATGTACCCCGATGGGCACACAAGGTCGGGCCAGCCTTCGCACCCCAGCACCAGTTAAAATGGATTAATGAAAGGCAGATCATTGGCAAACGAGAAGGATTTCTGCACGGAGAGAATTGTGATCATTCACTTTTTAACGGAGACACCCGGGCTGCAAGCCGGTGAGTTAAGCCATTTCCTAACGTTTTAAATTCCCCCAGGCTCTCTAGTCGCTACTGTTTAAAATATATTTTCGTCTTGTGTTTATCGCCTGATGTCTTTACAGTCTTTGAACTCGAGCTGTTCGGATTACAATGACGCAGTGCGCGTTGTGGTTTACAGACCGCCTCGACACCGCGCCGATTTTACATTAAAATATGACTTTCGTCTTATTACTGGGGGCTTTAATTTCCAGGTCTGTTGTCGTGTAAGTTATTGGTAAAGGACTTTGTAGATCGTAGTGATTGTTGACGGTCGCACATTCCGGGGTTTTAATGTTCGCTGTTTTAGTGGATTTGTCTTTTATTTGTCACACAACTTGTAGAGTTACTTGTCGCAGTTCTCGCATTGTTGAACCCTTTACTGCCTCGCAGTTTCTAATGCATTTAGGGGCGTTGTTCCCACATTAGGACATTCATTGACAATCTTTTTTTTTTTTTTGTGCGTTTTTTGCACTAAAATATGAGATCCAATCGCTCCTGTCAAAATGCTCCATCCCAAGCCTAAAATCGGAGCCCCGTGCTCTGAGGCAGGTTGGGGGTTGGGGGCTGCGCGTAGGTTAAAAAGCACAACCGCCAGGTGTTTCTTTAAATTAAAAAAAAAATAGTCTGTCCCATCACTAGAGGGCACTTGAAGATTAAAAATCAAAATATTGTGACGTCCCGTCGAATAAACACACTCAGGAGCCGCTTGTCCGGGGGAGTCTTCCAAATGGCGACTGGCTTTTTATTGAATATGCCACGATATAAACGGTGCCCTACCGCCGCCCTTTGTCTGGGTCACGGGGACACCTCCAAAATAACAAAGATAATTCACTTTCGCCCTATCTACCTCTTTAACTGTTCACTCCCTTCACCACTTGGGGCGGTCTTCCTGTCGCTCCCATAGACCTAGAATTACTCAATTGTATCCAATTGTATCCGGCTGCAGGTCGCAGACTCGGCCTTCCACGCCTCCTGCCTCCACACCACGCCCCCAGCATTCGCGTCCGTCCTCTGTCACATCGCTTTCATTGAAAAACTAGTAACGTTGATTTACCATGTAACCCTAACAGACGATATTAATATGACTTCCTGCAATCACGAGGCAAGAATCCGAGTTGCTCTTTATGGTATTACTGTCGTGTTTACTTTTAGAAACAAAAAACAGTTTTATAATTCATGAGTCAGGATTCGATAGTTAAAAGAAAGAGGGCATAACATATTTTTAGATTAAGGAAACCCCATACTAAATATGAATGTGGATGCTCTAACTGCTATTATAGTGAATTCTGTCATTCAAAATATTTGAAATTATTTTTATGGTACTTTTGTACTAAACGGCATGTCTGACATTATTACTGGAACCTCGTTCAATAAAGGAGAATTCAATTAATGACATAAATTTATTATGTTACAAAATAAATGATGATCAATAACACAACAAAGCAATCAACAGGCATGAAAATGAAGGTCTAAACTTTCGAGTTCAAAAGAAACTTTTAAAAGTGTTTATATTGAACAATTTTTTAAATGATCCAGCTTACTAATACAGTTCATACTTTCATTTCCATTGTCTTTCTTGAATTGTGTTTTCTTAATTTTGTTCTATGCTGCTGCTATAATGTTGATACATTTCAAGTGGAGTTATTAAACTTTCAAACGTTTACCTGATTTTTAATTTTAATGCATAATTGTTCTCCCTGGGACCCTAACTTATAAATATGTACTTATCAAAAAAGTGAAGCAAATCTCTCAAATTGCTTAATAGTATTATATCGTTTTGTTTTTCTAAAGAAATACATTATTGAAAGTTGCACTTCCATAAACTGTCGTTTTTATTTATTTTGGAACTGAACTAACAGATTTTAAACTTAACTTTAAAAATGTATTGTTTGGGTCGATACAATAATTACAAATCAATTTTTTAGTCGTTTTAAATCATTTAATCGCCATATACCATTTCTTGTATTAGGATTTTGTCATTTGTTGCATACCCCAACTTACTCTCCAAACGGAGATTTACTTTTTTGTAAATAAGATTACCGTTATTAGGTCATCGGTGTCACTGCCTGCTCAGGATTCTTCCCATAGTGTGTTCAGCTGTCTTTGACCACTTTGTGCCTGCGTGTGTCGTCGTCTCTGTTGTCTGATTTGGTGTAACGCCTGAATCCTACAAAGTGCCCCCTGGTCAGTGTCCCCCCTTGATTAGTTAAGGGTTTTTTTGATTCTGTCAGACCAAGTATTGTTACCTTAATAAATGCTAGCTTGATTTCTGGTTGTGTTATCTGCTGCCTTGAAACACGCTGTGGTGCAGAAACGTATTATAAAAAACAAAATAAGGACCCTCTAATGTGTCAAATTTCAGGCCAATTTCTAAACTGCCTTTTTTATCAAAAGTCTTTGAAAAAGTTGTCCTAACTCAAACATTTCTAGATGAAAATAGTATTCTGGAAAAATTCCAATCCAGATACAGATGTTCTTGCAGCACTGAAACATCCTTGTTAAAGGTTAACAGCGACCTCTTCCCAATTACTAATCCTGGAGATTCTGCCATTCTTGTACTGCTAGATCTTACCTCAGCTTTTGATGCTGTGGATCTTATGATTCTTATATCCTGCCTTGAACAGTATGTAGTCATCCAAGGTTTAAATCTTATCTAAGAAATAGGAATGTTTCTATTCATTTGGGTGAGTTCTCATCCTCTGTAGCTCCTCTTACTTGTGGGGTTCCATCCTTGGACCAGCTATCTTTTTGATAGGCATGTTACCTTTAGGCTCCATTGTTAACAAGTATGGCTTCTCTATACTGATGACACTTAAATATATTTGCCACTAAAATCAAAGCAAGAAAATACAGACCCTCCATGTGTGCTTGAATGATATTAAAACCTGGATGGCAATGCATCTTCTTAAACTAAATGATAATAAAACTGTGATCATGGTGCCCAAGAGTTAAGAAAGTTTGAGTGTCTCAGATATTGCTCTTGGACCCCTTTCCATATACGTATCATAAAGCTTCAGTTAGCCCAGGTGTGATCTGTGACAGCTCATTCAAACTCGACAGACAGATACATTGTGAAGTTAAATGAAGCTTTTTCCAGCTGAGACTTTAAGGTAAAGGCTTTTCTTTCTTTCTGTGACCTTGAAAAGGCCATCCAAGCTTTTACAGCATCTCGTTTGGACTATTGCAGTTCTTTGTATGTAGGTATTGGTCAGGCCCTGTTACGATGCCTACAACTATTCCACAACTTTGCTGTTCGCTTATTGAAGGCTATCGTAAGTGTGGCCATATTTCACCAATGCTGACCTCACTTCACTGGCTTCTGGTCCATTTCAGAATTGATTTTAAAATTCTATTTCTTGTTTTCAAATGTTTGAGTGGATCAGCCCCATCTTGCCTCATGGAGCCTCTTCACTTGTATGTGCCAACAAGATCCCTGTGGTCTACTAGCCCGATGCTCTTAGTTGTGCCGAGGTCGAGGCTGAGCAAAGGAGGAATCGGGTGTTTGTGGTGGCTGCTCCTTTTCTCTGGAATGGCTCTCCTTATTATATTAGGTCTGCTCCATCACAGGCCATTTTTAAGTCATCATTAAAGTCTTATTTCTTCTTGCTGCCATTTGACCCTGCAAGAGGTTGACATTGTTTGTATATGTTGGCTCACGTACATTCAGGATTTTAAATATGTATATATGGGTATTTTAAGTTTATCTTTTATGTTATGACTGGTTATTCTTGCAGTTTTGTGATGTGTACATACGGTGTATTTGAACTGCTTCTTTTACCCTTTCTTGTACAGCACTTTGGTTCAGTTCTGGCTGCTGTTGTAAATGTGGTTTATAAATAAATATTGCCTTGCCCTGCTTTATAAAACATTATTTTAATACATAACACTAAGACAATGGACTGTAAAGATTAAGTTGGTTTGCAACATTTATTACAAAAAGTTAAAGAATATATAAAATATAGAACAAGAATTGTAGGTTGTAACTGAATAATGAGGGACATGTATGTTTGTTACATTTTCTCACAAAACTCAGTCATTTTCCTTTTTCCTCTCATGTTAATCTAAAAACAGATGCATGTCTTCCATATGTGAAAAAAATATGTCTAAAGACATATTCCCTCTCCTCTTCTTCTGGAAATTCAGATAGCAAATCAAATTTCTGAAGGGCCTCCTCAGTGTCGTCTTTGTCCATTGACAGTAATGCAGGGAGTGAGATTCGCCCTCTGAACACAGAAATGTTCTCAGCAAACCACTTCTGTACCTCGGTGAAATGCTGAAGGATTCCATGCTGCTGTAATACTTTATATTAAAAAAGAAAGAAAGAAAATTCTTTAAATGGTCATCATAAAGCTCATAGCCTTTTCCTCCACATTTAAAAGGAATGTAAGAAAAGTAAAAAAATAATGTACAGTAAATATAATTTATTATACATTATTAACATTGCTGCTTTTGATCACAGATTCTACAAGTCTTCAATGTTTCTTACAATACACTATTATTAATACAGCACACAATGCATTTCAAATGTTTTAAGGCCTTTAAGAGTTGTACTAGTACTCCAGTTTGTCAGAAGATATAAAATAGGCTTTTAGTCTTTTGGGCTTTGACTCCTACTGCTTAACGATTAACAGTCGGCATCTGAGACAAGCATTAAGTCTTTTTATACATTTTATTCACTACTAGCAAAATACCCGTGCTTCGCAGCGGAGAAGTAGTGTGTTAAAGAGGTTATGTAATCATATATATACATAAACATATATACTTATATATACATATCTAGATATATACATACTGTATATATACATATACACATCCACATATATATACATATATCAACATATATATATACACATACATATAGATATACACACATACATACATACATAGACACACATCTATCTATCCATCCATCCATCCATCCATCCATCCATCCATCCATCCATCCCCGTGCTTTGCAGCGGCGAAGTACTGCTTTTACATTTTTACTAAGAAGAAAACCTTTTTAAATTGAGGTAAAATATACCAATAACAGTTTGTTAAGGATCTGTTTTTTTGTGAAGCTGCCTTCACTCGAGTGATCACTTCGAGCTTTAAGCCTGAGAAATCACCCCGTAAATGCACATGTTTAATTGCACATCTGTTAATATGTATGCTTACAAAGTATTAAAAGACACTCAACAATTACACAGTATTAAAAGACACTCAACAATTAATGTCATTTACCTTCGTTCCCACGTTTGACTCGTGCTGTAAATCTCTTCCTTGTTTTCACTTCACGTGATTACGTAGGAGGCGTAATACGTGATGATACGATACGTGACTCCGCCTCCTCCATTAGAGTATATGGAGAAAAAACAGGTTCCAGTTATGACCATTACGCGTAGAATTTTGAAATGAAACCTGCCTAACTTTTGTAAGTAAGCTGTAAGGAATGAGCCTGCCAAATTGGACATTGGAGAATTAGTGATGAGTCAGTCAGTCAGTCAGTCAGTCAGTGAGTGAGGGCTTTGCCTTTTATTAGTATAGATACCACAGGCATTGTAAGCCAACATCAACAAAATGTAATTTATCTTTCTTATGGAAGTTTATAAAATGATGTGTCTGTACCTGCTCATCAGTGCCCTGTGCTGGATGTTGGAGAAGGGACGCTGACGTTTCTTCTGAAAGAAAAAAATCTGAAATCTGCAGAATGCAGTGCTATGGGACAGAATAGCAAGACATATGTTCATTTCAGATGTAGTGCCAAGTCTTTACTCTGTCTTCTCATTAATGGCTCAATACAGTCTAAACCTAAAAACATAGAAAATAATATTTACCTAAGGAAATGTTAAAAAAGAACCAAAAGAATAAGCACAAAAAATGACCCTGTCCTGGCTGTCCATTGTTTCTGTACCTTCTAATTTTTTGTTTGGTTCTTGGCCTTCATTTAGAAAGGCGTTTGCTCGCTCAGTCTGATGAGAGCAGTTACTTCAGTGATTTCAAAAAGAAGCACTAAGTTTATAACGGTAAACATTTGGACTATTTGTCTTTGATTTACAATATGGCTAAGTATATTTGCCATATTGCCGCAGAACTAAATTAGAGTTATTAAAGGAAATTTAAATTTCATTTACCCCTTGGTGCTGGAGTTATCAAGTAACATTCTACACCAGCTCTTCCACAAAGTCAGCATGTCATTCTAAAGAGGACTGAGCAGAGTCACGTTGTTAAAAGGAGTTTAATGTTCAAAAATATTTATGCAAACCATTATAAACATACATTTAAATGATCTGGATTTTGAAAGTTAGGCGTTTCTGGAACTTCAAAACCACTATGGACAGTATGTTGAAATAAAAAAAAAAAAAACAAATATAATAAAATAAGTTAAACATAACACAAATAGGGCGGCACTGCCTCGCAGTTGGGAGACCTGGGGACCTGAGTTCACTTCCCGGGTCCTCCCTGCATGGAGTTTGCATGTTCTCCCCGTGTCTGCATGGGTTTCCTCCAGGCGCTCCGGTTTCCTCCCACAGTCCAAAGACATGCAGGTTAGGTGGATTGGCGATTCTAAATTTGCCCTAGTGTATGCTTGGTGTGTGGGTGTGTTTGTGTGTGTCCTACAGTGGGTTTGCACCCTGCCCGGGATTGGTTCCTGCCTTGTGCCCTGTGTTGGCTGGGATTGGCTTCAGCAGACCCCCGTGACCCTATGTTCGGATTCAGTAGGTTGGACAATGGATGGATGGGTGGATTAAACAAATATCCAACACAAATTGTAGAAGGTGACAAAAATGGGAACCAGCAACCAGATATAATCCTCCCTCTACAAATACTACAATGAAAGAAGAGAGGACTAAAGTTGAGACACAACTCATTAAAACTGAAGGGGGCCTCGAGGATAAAATACAGAGACATACAAAATGGTCCTTTGGAAACCTGGACACAACATTAAATACCGACATACAAAAAATGATAGTTACAATATGAAATGGTCATACCATCAACATGGAAATTCCACAGCCATGGCTATTCATCTGACTTGGAAGGCCCTAATACATCCATCCATCCTTCATCCAACCCGCTATATCCTAACTACAGTATCATGGGGGTCTGCTGGAGCCAATCCCAGCCAACAGAGGGCGCAAGGCAGGAAAGAAAACCCAGGCAGGGGTAAAAAAAAATTTAATCAAAGAAAAATATTAAATACTGACATACAGTAAACTGTTGACAATGACTTTTAAACAAAAACAACAATGGAATTGGCTACTTGGGACACACCCTGTGTTACATCTGTAAATAGTAAATCCTGCCAAACAACGGAAAATGCTCAGCTTTTTAACCTGTATTTAAAAAGTTCCAGTTCAGAAATCTAAACGTCAGTATTGTTTGCAAGCACACACTCTTGGCATACATACACTACCTGCATACTTGACAATGTGGCCTTCATGACTCTGAAGGTGACGTAGCAGGATGCTGTAGTCTCTGTGCTTTTTACAAAGAGGGCACTTGGATTCAGTTGGATATTTAATCAATGTTATCAAAGTTGTTTTTATATTCTCTGCCTTTATGGAGAAATGTGACTGTGGAAATCAAGACAAAAATAATATGTAATACTAATTTGGCAGAAAGCGCTAACGTGCTTTTATAAATAGTTAACTTAACTAAGTTAAGATATTTAATATCCGTTAATGACGACAATAAACATAAATACCTTTCATATTGTATACTAACATTGCAGATTCTCTACATAACATCTCATAAATAAGTGAAAAAGTTAATATAGATGAAATAATATGGCAGATATTAAAAAGGAATAATACAAGAGGTAAAAAATAAGTAAAACGATATGCTTAAAATAGGATATGTCAGTAATGACGATAAACAGAGAACACTTGGATTCGCTATACAGTATATAATCGTACATCTCATTAGTTTTGTTTAATGGATCTAAAGTTTCTTTAAATATACTGAGCTTTTTATTCTGTGAGTCCATACCTGGTTCTGTTGTGCCATTGTTCCGTGTCAGAAATCGTTTTCAGCTCCTTTTCTTTATCGAATTGGAAAAACTGTACAGCAGCTCTTCTTCTCTTTCTATGGACTATAGGCGGTTGTGGGGCGGACTGTGGAAGTCAGGAGGCGTGGAAGGCCAAGTCTGCGACCTGCAGCCGGACCCTTCTCGAATTACTAGAAGCCTCATGACCAGCAGCATCGTACGTCATCGTCGCCACTATATTACGAGTGGCACTGCTGTGGAGTGAACTAATGGATAAAGATGCCTCACGCATGTGCTGTTTGGGATTGTACAAACCGCTGTACGCTCCAAACCAGATCACAGGGATTACATTTCATAGGTAAAGATGAACAATTGTTTTGGTTGTATTTGGCCATTAGAAAATCCCATTTTATAATCTTAACTTGGGTGGCACGGTGGTGCAGTGGGTAGTGTTGCTGCCTTGAAGTAAGGAGACCCGGGTTCACTTCCCGGGGCCTCCCTGCGTGGAGCTTGCATGTTCTCCCCATGCCTGCATGGGTTTCCTCCGGGTGCTCGGGTTTCCTCTCACAGTCCATAGACATGCAGGTTAGGTGCATTGATGATCATCAATGATCGCACTTGTTTTATTTTACTTTAATTTGGTGAATACTTTGTAATGCACCTGGGCTTGAAGTCTTGAAGTAGTAGTGCAACTATCAGTAATAATACTATTATTAATTTTATTGTTATTATTTATCAGTTTAAAGGGTGTGTGTGTGTGCCCTGCAGTGGGCTGGCGCCCTAACCGGGGTTTGTTGGCTGGGATTGGCTCCAGAAGACCCCCGGGACCTTGTAATTAGGATATAGCTGGCTTGATTATGGATGGATAATCTTAACTTTAGTTACGCCAGGCTAAGCTAGCAAAGCTATACATTTATGTGCTCAAGTGAGCCTCCAAACAACGTTTTGGCTAAACGTATTTAGTCACTAACTATGTAGATTGTTGTTAGCTGTTAACATTTCTCAAACTTTGAAGGTTTCCCAAAGAAATCCACCTCAGGAAGCAGTGGGAGGTCAGGTAGCCCTTAGAAGGGATTTAGAGAAAGCTGTCCTGTGATGTGTGCCATGCTTGTTTGGTAACAGATGCTGTACCGACATCAGATGATCAAACCTACCACTTGTTCACATTAAAAAACAAAGGAGGTTTGATGATTCCTTCTGAGGGTCCAGTCAAGGTGGTCAAAGTAGCTGAGCGTGTTATCTGACAGTCGACATTAGGGCAAGGTGTCAGTGGATCTTTGATCAATCAGTTTGTTCAGGCTGAGATTGGTTCAGATGATGGAGCACATTGAGGAAACACAGTTTGAAATTGACAACCATCATTTCATGCTCATGTCTTTAGTTGTGACTGTCTTCCACAAACTAAGGCTGCATCATATTGCCAGAGTGAATACTCTCAAATTACAGAGCAGCAACACACGGAAAAAGCTATGGAAGACAGTTCTGTTTCATGGATTTTAGATCCTGTCCTGTATATATTTAAGTAACCACATTGTGTGTGTGAGAGAGATTGAGAGAGGAACGAGTGAAAAGTTTTCAGAATTTATTAAGCCAATTTGTATACAATAAAATTGTTTATTTTTGTCATTGAGTGTATCATTTCACTGTTAAAAGAAAGACAAACAAAGATAACTGGCAGTAACAGTGCAAAATTCACAATTGGTATGTCAGTTTGAACAGATAAGTTTTGAGGGCAGTTTTAAAATGTGTTATTGAATTGAGCTGACGTATATGAGAGGGTAGAGAATTCCAGAGTTGAGGAGCAGTATGAGAGACACTCGAGTTTAATGTGCGGTACAGAAAGTCGAGCTGCAGATGAGGGTCTGAGTGAGCGAGAGGAGTGCAAGTCTGGAGGAGATCGGTGAGGTTGTGGAGAGCTTTAAATGTTCAGAGCAGTTTTGTGTATTGTATTCTGTAGTTAACAGGGAGCCAGTGAAGTTGAGAGAGAAGAGGTGTAATATGTTCAGTGGATTTACAACAGCAGGTTATTATCCTGGTAACAGAATTCTGAAGAAGATACAAGCGATGGGTACGTTTTTGTGGGATGCCATATAGAATAGCGTTACAGTAATCTATACGTGAGGTGACTCGGGCATTAACCAATACATCAGTACTGTGCTGTGTAAGAACAGGACAGTCTAGAAATGTTTTGGAGATGGAAGAAGACAGTCTGAGAAATGTTACCTATATGGGAGGAATTATTTATTAATAATAATAATAATTAATTGCCATTATTTGTGTTTAAATGGATATAAATAATTGCATTTAAACGATTCACCAAAATCTGTTGTATGTAAACGATACTGTTTTAAACTTTGTTTTTTCATCAGAAAACCCAGTTTCTACGTTTACCTGTATTAGTTTAAATGGCACTTTTGCCACTCGCAATATGGCGGACGCGCTGACGTATCATGTCGACTGGGCAACACAGTGAATGCGGCGTCTATCTATATATGTGTATGGTCGCTCCAGCCACAACTACCACTTCAGGCCACCACCTCCCCTTTTCGTCACACACCGTTAATTAACCCAGATCCCTGTCACTCAACTCTCTCTCTAGGGAGGTGCCCCAAGCCTCCACCCCAACACTGCTTCCACTCCCTACAGCCCATGCAATGGCAAGACACGTCACAATATTTCTCTGAGTTAATAGCAAGAAGCCAGCCTAGACCACAGGTGCTATTTAATGTTATAAATGCTGCTCTAAATCCTCCTGCTCCAGTTTGCTCCAAGTCGTCAGACTCCATATGTGAGAAGTTAAGTTAAATTTCTCTGTGGATAAAGTCTGTCCGATCAGATCCAATTCTCCACATCTCTCCTGTGATGAGCTCAACTTCCCAGCTGTTCTGTGTTTTTACTTGAATTTGCAGCTGCCTCTCTCTTCCAGCTGGTCAGCCATCTCAAGTCCACAGCCTACCTGGCTGTCTGCTCTATTCCTACACACCTTTTATTGTGAGTATTATGAGCGAGTTCAGGCCCGGCCTCTCTGAAACATGCTTTAAAAAAGCCAAACCTTGATCTGACATTAATGTCAGATTTTATTTTCAGTCTGGTTTTAAACAATGTCACAGCACTGAAACACTCTATTAAAAGTTCTTAGTGATGTGTTATTGTCTGATTTTGGCTCACCTGTTGTACTTTTAGGTTTTCCTGCAGCTTTTGACACCATTGATCACAATGTTTTGCTGTATCATCTAGAGCAGGGACTCATCCCTTAACTTATAGATCTCTGTCTTTGCTCGAGTCCTGTTGACTTTTCTTGCTTAAGAGGTCTGCAGAGGGGCCTCTGGAGAGATGTCAGTGCCACTCCAGTTTACACCTTTGCTATCGGACGATGTCCATGCAGATCCTGGTACAAGCTGGAGTTCAGTCACTTAGTTTGGAATGCAAGTGGAGAAAGGTGCAGCTTATTAAATCCGCTTTTCTTAACAGGCCTGGTGGACCACAGAGGCCTAGAAGAATGGGCAATGCCCAGTTTGCCTTACAGTGGTAAGCAAGCAATCCAAACCATCTCTAAATATCACTTAACAATGTCCTGTATAATTATTACTATAAAGGACAAGACTGGAAATTCTTCAGTAGAAAGGAAAGAAAAGCTTTCAGTGCCATAGCTGTCCTAAGAAGTAAAATGGCACGGACATCCACTCAACAACATACTTTTCAATCTTGTTGACATCAGGCAAATACAATCTTCATAGCATCAGCACTGAGAAGAGTAATGTAGGATTTCATCTGTGTCTAAATAGAAACTCAGGATGCCAGTGAGCAGGCTTCAGTAGTATTCTTATGGCTCTGCTGCACTTAATGACAGATGAGAGTTGAAAAAAGGAAGAAAGAAATAAATGTGAAGGCAGGAGTTGCAGGTGTCATTAGGACATAAGCAGAACTACCGTACTTGCATTTTGTCAGTTTGCTCGGTTGAAGTACGTACTTCGATAATATCAGCTCTGTGTCATCTGCTCATTAGCTGCTTATTTGTGTTGTTAATTTGGTGTCACAGGCGAGTGTTTTAATTTTGTATTTTGCTGACATTGTAGCTGTTCCCATGAGTGCACACTTACCATCACAGTTCTCAATGTGCAGCTTTTTCCTGCAGCCTTGTTTAATTGGTGAAGCCCAAAATGATGCCAGCACCCACATTCTTAAACAGAAAACTACACTACAAAAAACTTTGGTAAGAAATAAGATATTAAGTCATTTTCTCCTGAAATTCAGTGTTTATATTACTGAAATTATCTGTCCATGCAGCAAGATAATTTTACTTGCCAAGACTATCTTAAAATAAGTTCGTTCCAGTCTAGAAATAAGAAAGCTCTTATAGGTGTTGAAAGGTTTGAAATAAGTAGAAAATGCTGTTTTTTAGAGCAAAATTAATTGAGATTAGACTTTCTACAGTGGAAATACACTGAATATTAGAAAATAATTTTTAATTCAGTAGTTTTGCATTCTTAAGTTTAGCACACTGAAAAATGAAGGTCAAGGAACAAGAGAATAAATCACTAATATAAGTGGAACATTCTTAATAGCAGTGGAGAATGAAAGTCTTGTTACTTGAAACAAGTTCGCTCATCTTGAAATAGGTAGTCCAATATTTAATCTCAGAGCATATATCTTAAAACAGGGAAATTATTTTACAAAAAAACACAGAATAAGAAAACAAAAATGTGATTATTAAGAAATGAACGTTTGATATAAGCAAAATTATATGCCAGTGGGGCGAGATATTGACTTGGATTTTTAAACAATCCTGAAATTAGTTAATTTCAACACATACGAAGCTATATTTGCATGATATATACGACACATTTCAGTCCACCTACAAAAGAATAAGGTAAAAGTAGCCCAGTGCTCTCATTTTAGGATGGTCTTCATTTCAAATTGAAACCAAATATTTTAGCAGAGGTTTGAATTAAGAATTCTTTGCTACAACAAGACACATAATTAAGATATAATTTCCTGAGATATGTTGGCTTCCTGAATACATAAAATAACTTACAATAAAGACATAATCATTAGCACTGCTATTTATTTAAGTATTACATCATTATCCAGCAGCGTTTACATCAGTATCCAACAGTGTTTACAATACAGAAACAGAGAAAAACATAAGCACATGAAAATTTGTTGACGCAGGAATATTATCTTGCATATAACATAAACGTCCTCTCCATGTCATCATTGTACATTGTAGTTCAGGACTGTCTCATCTTGTCACAGCTCACAGTCAGAAATGCATAACATGAACTTGCAAAATTTTAACAGTGGTAACTTCACCAAAAAAAGGACAAAGAATACAACCTAAAATGTTAAAATCCACAGAAAAATCTAATTATTTATAATTAATTTATCTAATTGATTTTCAAATATTTTGGTAATTATATACAGTACACCATAGACGTGCATTTACTGTTCTACATTTGGCTCACACAATTATTCTTCTAGCACATTTGTATTTTTCCTTCAAATTATTTGGAATGTATGTACAATTTCTATTGATGGTTTCTAAATCACACTTTACCTAATTTACAGTTACACTTAACCAATCAATTTGCTTCAATATGTATCAAGTTAATTATGTTGGCCAGGCTTCAGTAGTGCCTCAGTGATTACTGACCAATAAACTGTTTCCATTCAGCTAAGGCTTCTCTTCTCCAGAATTGTGTCCAGTAATATTTCAGTTTGATTTACAGAGAGGACAGCGGCAGTGCACTTAGGATATGTTAGATGTAGTGAATAATAGTATGCCATAAGGTACACGATACCTTCCTGCAACATTTCTTGAGGGAAAGTTGTCACAGGCTGACTTCCAATGGCCAGCATGCAGTTCTCTTGGTCCACAATAAGGACGGGGCCAGACATTGGTCTTTGCTGTAGAAAGGCGTCAGGATTCTCTGAGGTCTTCAAGACAAACAAAAACCAACAAAGAAAACGGGCTGAACTGATTTTAAACTCTGCAGTCCTATACAGATTTATTATACATTTACCTATTTATAATACTGAATTAATGTGCCGATTTTAACAGAAGCAGTTATACACAGCTTGCAATTGAAATAGCAAAGAAATGACTAAAAATTGAAGATTGTGATATTCTGTTGAGCCCTTTTATGCAAAGCGTTTAATGTATAATGTCATTCCTGTAGCTAACATTAAAAACAACCCTGGACATTGCTGCCAGTCACAGATGGATAGAATTGCAATAACGGTCTTTATTTTTCCTTTAAGCCAGTGGTTCCCAAAGTAGGGGTCGCGACCCTCTGGGGGGTCGTGAGACATTAGGGGGGTGGGGGATGGGTTTGGGGGGGTGGGTCGCGAGATGATTTCCAAGAAATCAAATACTTTTTTAAAACTTTTTAGAAATTAATTAATCCACCCATCTCATTAGGTGAGGTGTTTCATTGAAATTAAACGAATGAGTAAGTAACAATTTTTTAAAAAGTTATATGGTTGTTAGAGCGTTATGTTCTTTTTTGTTGTCATGCTCTTGTTTGGATAGGATTTTTTGTTGAAATTCAACAAATGAGTAAATTACTATTAAAAAAAATTATATGGTTGTTAGACCATTGTGTTCTTTCGTGTCGTCATTCTCATGTTTGGATAGGCCTATTGGCGCATGTGCACCATTGCGCGCAACATTTGTATATTTTAACCACTTCCGAGGATAGTGGGGGTCAGGAGTCACTGGCACGGTTATTTTGGGGGTCGTGAGCTGAAAAGTTTGGGAACCCCTGCTTTAAGCAATGTAAAAATGCAAAGTTTTACCCTACAGACATGAACTAAAGCCTCATATTTTGTTTCCCAACTTTTTTGAGGGTAAAGAAAGTGAAGGAAACATGGATGGCAGAGCTCTAAACATGGCGATTGCATTTTTCACTAATGCAAAAAAGAAAAGAACATAATTCTTATTAAATATCTTTCGCATTATTTTCTAATATAACTCGAACATTCTCCTTTTAATGAAAGCAACAACATACAGCAAGCTTTAAATTAAGAATGATTTATAACAAAAATTATATGATGTTGTATTATTTTTACCTACTAATATGCTAGAACATAGATCATATTTAAAGTTTTAAGTATTCTTTAAAATATTCCTTCATTATACCTAATAAAGGATAATGTCGGTCAGTTTATTATTCTGTTGTTTCTTAAAAAGATGCTTGACAAAACTATTTACAATGCTAATAAATGGCTTTTTTAAAAACATAATTAAAGGCAAAAATTTATTTTCAGAACTAGCTGATTACCCAGTGGCTTCGCTCACTGAGTGCAAGGGAAAAAAATAAAATGTAGTATTTATAAAATAAGTTTGTTAATTGCCAATTTTATTTTTCAACAAATAAAGAGCATTTACAATAACATAGAAATCAATATAAACAACATTATTAACATCTTTATCATATGAGAATATGAAGTAATATATGAGAAGCACATTGCTGATAAATATAAATTATTAAACAGTACAATCTTCTTCTATAATCTGCTACCGTGGCTATTCGTTTGTCTGTCCAGGATTTTAAATCACCTGTAGCTCGCAAACCGTTTCACCTATTGACCTATTTGGTACACATATACTACGTGACGTCTACTATCTGCTTTCGAGGTGATGATTTTATCACTCTTTTTATTTTATTTTATTGTAGAATAAACTCTCGGCAGCGTGCAGCTGGGCGGCCATGCGCGCATCCGTACTGGCGCCGTTCTCATTCCCCACTACCTTCATTAATCATTCTTGAGGCAGATTGAAGACTTAAATGCCAGATTAAGTGAAATGTTAAAGAAAACGTACTAAGTAATTGCAACACAAAAACTAACAATCAGTTTTAACGCGAAAAGATGCCGACGAAAGAGAAGCAGCCGGCCGCTAGGGTGGAGTAAAGAAGAGCTGCTCAGGAAGCAGCAAGCGCATCAACTTCTGAGCAAACGAATGGTAAACGTACAGAGAAAGAAGATGAATACTATAAATGATCAAGTCAAGTGTATTCACTCCATGTTATCGTGCAGTGCGCCGTTACTGGTATTTTGATAAAAGAATTTGAACAACATATAAGAAGCGTAAAAATTATTAAACAGGAAAACATTAACATTTAAGAAGTAAGGATACATTGAGTACTACTGCAGTGCTTTCGGGTGTACTACATTTTTTTGTTTGCCCATTACGTGCATAGATGTATAAATGTTTTGGTGTACCTACCCGAGAACACACGACATGTAACTGACCGTGAGAGAAGCATGGATTTTAAACATGCATTGAGTTCATCAGCTGGTGTCCCTCGTGGAATAACCGGTAATGTTTGACGAAAATCTCCTGCGAGTAAAACGACAGTACCTCCCATTATTTTGGTAGGATCTCTGAGATCTTGCATTGTTCGGTTCAAGGCTTCATAAGCTCTTTTATGTGCCATGGTGCACTCATCACAAACTATTATTTTTGAATGTTGCAAGACTTTTGCCTTTCCGGAGCCCTTGCATATGTTGCAAATTGGATTTTCATCGTGCGTGAGGTTTAATGGTAATTGCAATGCCGAATGTGCTGCACGGCCTCCATCTAATAATGTAGAAGCGATTCCCGATGATGCTACAGCCAGAGCTATGTCACCATTCGCGCTCTCGGCCAGAATCAGGTTTATTAAAAATGTTTTTCCTGTTCCTCTGTGGTGTTACGTAATTTCTGTTTCAAACGCTCATATGTAATATAGATAACACAGTACAACTTTCTAATTCAATGAAGAAAAGGGAATCAGGAATTCACAAATCAACAGTTACTGGCAAAGAGAATATTTTGCATGAAAATTTCTCAAAGTTTGGCTTATTATAATATACACTTGGTCTTTATGGAGAAAATGACATAAAAAGTGCAACCCTTTGAGCATCAACTGCAAAATATCATAACTTTAAACAACTTCAATTTGACTTTCATTTAGGCCTATCATGCTGCAACATTGAGTAAAGTGCATAACTAACTATAAAATGAGTTTAAATAAAATATGCATGACAAATGTTACCCTCATCATGCATATGTGGAGGCTTCAGGATCTTCTTCATTACACCATAAAACTGTGCTTTTCCATAAAAACTGTTCCATCTGCTCTTAACTTCTGTGATATAGTTAAGATTATTCCAACTAAGAATACAACGCATTTCATCCATTACCTATAAAATAAGCCCACTCTCCAAAGTCAGCACATAGTTAGTTTGTTTTAAGAAACCATTTTCAAAAGTATTTCAGTCAAGTGACTGTGTTTTATGTACTTCGATGATTCAGTTCTTTAAAGCATGGGTAAGCCTCCCATAGAATCTATAAATGACCTCTGTGCATTAAATTCATCATCAAGGAGCTGGGTAACTGCAAATTTATTTGTCTTCTTGTAAAGGTCCTGTAGTGTTTTGCAGTGCCTGGCCTGTATTTAGTGGCTGTCAACTATTGTGTCAACAGCAGCAAAAACATATAAATGAATAATCAAATCAGTTGTGTTTTCTAAACAGTCTGAACTAAGATGGGATACGACCATCTCTGTTGTGCACTTACCAGATGGTTCACATTCTTTCTCTGCTGTAACTACTTGGGTATGACTAGAAGGTGACATGTTAACAAGCGTCGCTGAAGCAATAGAATTCCCCGAAGATGCAGTAGAATCGACTTCGCCTGAATTCTCGACTTCAGCAGCATCAGGCTTGTCAGTGGTAACGCCGAGACATCTCTTTATTTATTTGAGGCATACAGTCTTGTCACTTCTGAGGTGTGTGGATATTCTGTAGCCTTTTCAGGAGTTGTTTAAACACAGGATCCTATAATGAGATTACACTCTTTTAAAAAGTCTGCAAGTGAATACAAAGTGTGACTGCTCAGTCTAAAACCCCTATAAAAATTAGTTATTTACACTCACCCATGCATTTTGATCTTCAGTTGCACGTAGTATTGGATAATACTTGACTATACGTTTTGCCATTGAAGAAACCTCATGTTTGGAGGTATATCTGTCTTCCCTTGTTGTTGTCCTCAGTATGGGCACCATGTTGTATTTCTAATTAATCTACAGAGAAGATCCTCTGAAACAATACAATGCTCCTCTTTCCCTATGCGCTGCAGGGTTTTCTGACCTGCTCCAGCTCACTGTCACTATGAAGTATGTATTCGGGGCTTGGTGGTTGAATAATTTTAGAGGGGCTGGCTTCTCTTCAAAGATTTGTGGAATATCCTTGCTCACTGGATTGAGGGGTAGGTGAAAGACTGGCATTTTTTAGAGCATTGCATTCAGAACAGGAGGGAGATGTGCAGCTGTCCTGTAAGTTATCTTGCTGCACAGAAAACTGCAGCTCCTGTTAAAAAAAAAAAAAAAAAAAAAAAAAATACAGGACATTTAAAATGGTCGGCAGTTATTAATAAACTATTTATGAATTATGAACTTTGGTGAAGCCGGACATAAATGGAAATATTTGCTTTTATTTAACATAAATGGAATTTGTAATTAAAGATAGCATTGTTCAAATATCTGACCACTTATATTTTCATTGTTAAATTTTTAGGTAACTAAAAGCAAGATGATAGTCACCTTTACTTCCTAATAAAACACAGAAACAATATGTGCTCAGATATCTGTTGATATGGAGTGTTTTCACACTATGTTGTATTGAACTAAATAAGTGCTACATGAGTACTGTGAAATTCTTACTTCTGTGTGCTAATTAACATGTAACACGCTATCATTCTCTGGCGCCATGATAAAGTTTATCAAAACATTTGTAAATTAATATAGACTTTGTATAAATGACAAACATACATAACTATGTGTTTACACAAAGATTCATATGGTGAGGTGAACATGTTGAGGCAACAGCCTTGATGGATGCATGAGCTGTCCTGTGCTCGGGTGTGACATTTCAAACTGCTTTTATTGAATTATGGAAAATTTTAATTGAGAAGGACCAAGCCCAAGTTTCTACTCTTCAAATTTCCTCATCTATAAATATATATTTATGTTTTCATCACTTTAATATCATAAATGTCCTCCTTTTTCCTATTATCATTTATATTTCTCCCCTGCTTGATCTCAAATATCATCAGGACATGGACACTTCTGACATAATAGTTGCTACAGGAGTGTTTAATCTCAACAAAAAGAACAAAGCAAAAGTGATAATGACTACATTGTTTGCTCAAAAACATTTCTTAAAAAA